>NC_089984.1:14811069-15113569 GCF_036417845.1 Apteryx mantelli
CTGTAAGAAATGTTCCTTCAGTTTAACACACTCATTTCTGTATTAAAGCCAACAAACTTTGCTAAATGATGTCATGATCTTAATATGCTGATAAAAGAAAATGATTATTTCCTAAATTTACAGTGCTTTAATTATTTCCTTTTAATAGTTATACTGGCTACTGATGGCAAGAGCATGTGAGAACAAGCAACACAAATTACAAACAGCTCTCCTGACAACAGCAAGATTTCAAACATCAGGATTTTGTAATTTTTAGCATTTCTTCTGGGCTGTAAGGGCATTATTAATTTAGAAATTCTCACTTAAATATATTATCTTTGTTTTCAATAAAAACTAATACCTGATTTCAGAGGTGGGAACATACAGATATAGGGCAGGTATCAAAGTTTGCAATACTGTCATATACTAATCCACAGATGCTTTGATTGGAATTCTGCCCATTTTTATGAAAGTCAAGTATTTCTGAAGAAAGAGAGTCCAGTCTGTGTTTTCAGAGTTGGGACTCTGGAGTGGGACACGGCTGCTGGGTCCCCCGGGCAATCACCCCCTTCTCTGTGCTCGGCCAAAACCCACAGTCCAGCAGCATCTGTACAGGGTAAGGCCAACCAGAGGAGCAAGAGGCTCAGAGTGAACCACAAGGGTGTCTGTAAATAGTGACACTAGGTAAGTTTGTAAAGTTCCAAAGTTTGTAAAGTTCCAAAGTTCTGCTTCCAAATCTATCACAGAAAAACAACTTGCATTTGTAGTTTTGTAAAACAAAATCGGCTCTGTACAACTGATTACCCTCAAGAAGTTACTCAACTATGACTTTGTTTCTTCATCCATAAAATGGACATACTACATCACAGATCTCAGACGGAAACTCATCTAACGGATCATCCGATAAACATCGGAAAGCTGGGGCTCGAAGACTGAGGGGAAGGTGGACACAAAAAGCTGACACCACAATATTGAAGATTTTATAGGAGTACTGTATCTCACTTGTCTGCGAGCCTCCAGCTGAAGTACACACCAGGAAAGATAGTATTTGGAAAAAGCTAAGTCCAGTGCCACATATTTTTAGTGCACCAATTACACAACACATGTATCCCATCACCTATACCTATCAGTATTATGGTAATTCCTCTGTTTCCATCCTCAGCCTGAAACCACAGCTTCAGTACCTGAAATTTTACACACGGTTCTCCAGATAGCAGAAAAGAGACTCCATTTAGAGGTTCCTGCCATCTTCCTGATGCCGTTGAAGTGACTTTCCTCTAGGGCTGAACTTGTTGCTTTTGCAGAGCTCCCACCACTTCCTGATTTTAAAGATTTCCAAAGTCAGTTAACAAACACAGCATTTGGCAATGACCTAGTCTTGATTTATATTTTAAAACTCTTCTTTGGTTGGGGCTTTGATGAAAATAATGATTTCAGAAAGACAGCGTCTCACATAAAAGATACTTCAGAAAAGTATTTTAAACACCTTCTGTGTGAGAACACCCAAAAACGTGGAAAATCCAACTCAAAGGACTAAACCATACTTGGGAAAAAACAAAAGGGAAGCACAGGGACAAAGTCATCGTTGTGTTAAGCCAGTCCCCTGCTACTCACTACTCTTGCTCAGGAACAATTATTTCAAATAGATTGCGGTAAAACCGAAATAAATCAGGCCTACATTTTATGAAATATTTGTTCTTGACGCCATAGGCTAGGTTTGCCCCCTGAGCACCAGCAGTGTTATTTGAAAGACGAGTTCCATTGAGTGAATCTTACCCAAAAGGGCACTTAAAGAGCGAGCCACGCAAAGTTATATTTCAAAATCCGTTTCGGAACAGTTATCTAGTATTAACTCCAGTCACTCACAGTTCAGTTGCAACATTCCACAGCAACACTCCGCTTGACTTCCCTTTGTATCAAGAAGGTGACTTTTTTTGTAGCATTAATTACACGAAAAATAGCAAATATTCCTTAACATTGCCCCTGAGACTGTTAGTTTTAAGGTGCTAACTAATAAATGAATTATTCTTATAAACTGAAACATCCCAATTGTTCATTCTGGCTTGGAGAGCTCAACATTACTACTGAAGCACAAGAAAGCCCTGAAAAATTTCAATGAGATGTCAAATAGCAATTACATTGCATGTCAGACTGTTGCACCCTCAACAAAAACTGGCTAATGTAATTAAGTCATACAGTGAAGAAGTTTCACTATCCATATTTCCTCTGAAAATTCTTCTACATGGACAGACTGCAATTGTATGTAAAATATTTCTGATTTATATAATCCCCTGTTTGGTGTGTGTATATATATATATATATATATATATATACACACACGCAGTTTTGAATTACAAGGTACTTCTCTGCAGGCGGTGAACTTGCAATGGTCTTGTCTAAAATTACACACACTCACATAACATTTTTTGATTCAGCAGCACACGCATACAGCAGGGAAACATTAGCCCAAAGCATGCCCTGTGTTGCCACAAGGAGGACTAAGCACTTGGTTGCAGAAGTGATTTGCATGGAGCACTGTTCAATGAAGTAGCTATATGCCTTTATCTTGCACTCATCGGTAACAACTGATGGGAACTGACATATCAACAGCAGACAGACCACATTTCCAGTTGAAGCACCATACTCCCTGCTTGCACTGTCAAGGTCTCACTTTTAAAACAATCTAGATGAAGAAGCAGAAGGTTCTTAGTTCAGTACAACATGGATAACATGTTTATTCAGCACCAGTTCAATACAGCTTTGAGAGATAATAAAGAACTAAGGGAAGGATGCCATGTGTCATATGCATTTCCTTTCACTGTCAAAGGTGCTGATTTTATTTAGCCCACACTGTTTGTGACCTGAGTATGCCAAAAATCAAAATTAAAAAAATCATCAACAACATCAGTGGTAATATGTAGGCTACAATGAAAAGAACAGGCAGAAACACCTATAATGGATTATTAATAAAGACCAAATTCCTTCCTGAGTGGTCATTGTTCTATTTTATATTCAGTTTAGAATAATTTTTAGAATAAACACAGTTTAGAATAATTTATATTAGGTGTCAGTGCAACTTCTTCCTCTTAAAACTTTCATGTAGATTCTTTAGATATCATTTGTTACATATACTGCCAAAAGATAATGAAAAAATAGCATTAAAACTCTTAAGAATTTCCATTTAAAAGTTCAACTTAATACTAATCACAACTAAAAATTTTAAGCCATACTTTCATTACAGTTACAGAGTCAACTGTACAACAGTGCAGCATAACAATTTTTTAACTGAATTACACCAAGGAAAACATATTTTTATTCCACTTTATTTGATACACCACGCAGTGCTAGGGCAATGAAGTGCAGAGCAAGATGCATACAGCTTCACTACATATTTAAAACACTAATTGTAAAGCACAGCATATTTGGCAACTCCTTCACTGTTATTTCTATTCAAGTGTAAAACAACATCACTGTGAATTCTGATGTGCCATAGTGTTTCTGCCTCAGGCAACGATCTTCTAACTCATTAGCTAAGTAGGTCTGAGCCGGATCAGAACCCAAACCGTACAAAGAGGTCAAGACTCAAACCTGGAGGATATTTGTATGTGAGAAGAATTCACACAGAAACAGAACATTCATCTGAACATTTCTAATCCCCTCATTAGATACAAGGACCTGCACTGTCTTTCACACACCAGAGCAAGCATCCTGCTGAGACTGCTCCCCCAAGATCTTCCAGAAATCAATTGTTCTGGTTTTTATCTTTTCGTCTGGTTAACACGGCTGGCACTGGTTTTGTACACCATTTGTTTACTTCAAAGCACTATCTCCCTTTTCCTGAAATGTCATGGGACAAAATCAAGTGAATCATGCAAAAGCAAATGTGTAAGTCACCTTGATTTGAAAGTCTCTCAAAATATTGTAAGTTGGACAAGATTTCCTCTCTACCGCTACAATCAGATTTCTGTTATTTAAATACATTGTTTCCCATATCAGCTTTGTCCTGTTCTTGTCTAGAACGTCTGTCACTATCTGACCTATGCTTACCACAGTCACCATATTTACACTTTTTAAATCCCAGTAGCCATTCACAAGCCTTGTGGAGCATATGTAGGATAGCTTCATTCATTAAAAATCAGCACTAGTCATTCAGAAAGCTCCTTATCTAGATATTTAATGTTATTTCTGGGTGAAAACTACCCAGCTTTGCAGTTCAAAATTTTTCAACTTTATATCAAGCTATTCAATGCTGCAAAATATAATAACTAAAAGTATTTCACTATCTCTGTATGATATACAAATACATTTTCTCTCTAAGTATTTCTAAAAAATTATATTTTAGCCTTGCTTTCATTATGCTTTATGAAACATACCTATTATTACACCTATACCATTTTTAGAATTTCATTGCTGCCCAAATGTTTGTAAAGAAAACTACAATAACTCATATTCTTCATTTTTAGTTATACTTAGATAACATTTATTAGTTATCCATTTCCTAGCTTTTCAATTTATCTATTTATTGTACATCCTTATTATTCTCATTGATTAACTTCCCTTTTTAATCAGATTTTTTCAAATCCAAAAAAATTCTTGCTCATGATTAATGCATTGTATTCTTTGCCATCTAATGAACCATTTGCACAGTTCCCAATTATCATTGATATTCTTATGTTTCAGTATTATCTCCCACTCCATTTTGCTCGTAATCACTTTCAATTTCACATATATATTTATACATTAAACTAGCAAGTAATGCTGTGTTTATTCTGTAACATAGACTATATGTGTTTTTACATAGAGAACAAATTATCACAATCACTTTTAGTTCAGTGATCGGTGACTTAAATCAATGATAGCGCAGCAGCCTGAGGTCTCCTATGCAATCGCTGCGAGGTAAGTGCAGTACTTTGCATAAAGGTAAGAACCGGCATGTATTATCCATGACAGGGTGGCAGTCCTTCCCTCGTTCCCCAAAGAGATACACAAAGAGGAATCAATACATAAAGGAAAGCACTAGATTTATTCTAGTCTTCCTCCAAAGCAACAGCCGGGGGAGAGGAAAACCCCGTGGTGGGCGAGGAGTGACACGTGCTCTGAAAGGCAGGCTGAGGAAACAAGGCTCCGCGGGAACCGCCAAACTTCTTTGCATGTTGTGAGAGGTGAGATATAATCACATAAATATTCTTCTTGGATCCCCCCAAAGCCAATCCACAGTCTAGGTCAAAAGAAATTTGGACTCTTATCATAGAGTTAGATCTGCCTTATTTTTCTTTCAATATTAAAAAAAAAATTGAAAAGAGAAAAACAGCTGAACAGAAAGTTTTACATGTACTTATATTTTAAATTCCATGAAGGCAAAGATATGGCAACATACTCCAAAGAACTTTTACAAATTTGCAATGAGTAAAAATTTAGTACTACTGAATTAAACTTTTCCTGAAGTTTTGGTTTAGGGTCTACATTCCTCAACCATTACATTCTGTTGTGCATGTGGCTAATATAAATGTATTTTCTCTCAGCAGTGCTGCACTTCAGTGATGAAGAAAGCAAGTATGTGTGCATGCACAGATGTTAGCAATCAATTAGTAAATTCTACAGGCATTTTAAGGTGAAAAAAATGGTTTATGCTATAACACCTAAATAATTTAGGTACTTAGGAGGATAAACATCATTTAAAATCTTCTAGAACTTAGGCTTCTAAGTCATTCCTGAAAATAAAACTGCATACCCTTGAAAATGTTACTTCATATACAGTAATGGTAGCATGTTTCAAAAAGTTGATAAAATAAAAATTTAATTAGGGAAATACTCACACATTAGTAACTTGCACGTGAGTAAGCTCTCTGCAAAATAATTTCCACAGATAATACACAATTATAATTGCATGCTTGTAATTATTTTCATGATCAAAGCCTTTATTAAAAATTCAGACTAAAGCCTTATAACGGTAATAGTCATGACGGACTTACACATGCTTATAATGAAATGAAGTTCTGTAATAAGTGATATGTTTTGCATAGACAATTTGATAAAAGTGATCAGCGTAGACCTGACACAATTACGACACAGCAAATAAGTAAAATCATGAAAAATTTACTAAAATTTACTTGGTAAATAGGAAAAAATTACAAAACTCGAGAAACACTATTCCTTAGGAGACAAGATGAACCTTTCAAATTACCGAAGCAATAGGAAGCCTGGAGTGATGGCATGTTTGGCTATCTCTGGGGTAATGACCTGCAGCTAATCTCTGGGTAAGGACCAACATCAAGGGACTGCAGGAAGTAAGACCAGTCTGTCCTCTGCCTGGGGGCTGCGTTGCCAGCGCCAGCGCCGGGCTGCTGCCGACAGAACAGAAGCAGGCGTCGCAGACTGCAATCGCTCAGCAGCAGCGGCCATACGAGGACCTTTGGGGACATCAATTTTAAAAAGGTACATTGAGAACAGATAAACAGCAACTCTGTATTTCCTATTAATAGATTACACAGTGGTGACAAAAGGGTCAGCTCCTTTCCCAGGTCTTCTAAAACTGAGGAGTGGTGGGAGATAAGGCAGCTGGAACAGAAGGCTGTAATTTTATGCCAGGGTGACCGTTCAGTGACAGAGACATTGGAATGGTATGAAAAATTCAAAAAGGTGTATGAGGTTTTTAAGTGCTTCTGATTTTTTAAGCATTTATAGAGGTGACAAACATCCTCCCTTCTTTACCTGCCAGAAGTGGAATAAAAAATTGGACTGGAAGGAAATTCAAACCCTACCCTTATAATAAATTCAGAGAGTTGGGTGATTCTTTAGAAAATTTTCTTTAGAAAAGAATAGTCTCTCTTTCTGTTATATTAGAAATAAATTATGAACCCAAACTTCACGATTTCTAGGAAAAAGGTAAAATTATCAATTAGATATGCATTGTCAATACTTGCAGTTTAAACCAAATGATACTGCTTGAATTAAGGCAGACTTACAAAGCATGGCTTACAACTGACACATTCTCAAACAAAAATGATTCGCAAAAGTTCTAATTTACAAAGAAGAGCTAAGAAACATTTTTTTCCAAGATAAGGATGTTCAGTGCCCATACTTCAATGGACATTTCAGTTCTGATTAAAGATTTGTTTGTAGGAGAGGATTTGAACAGTAATTCAAATACTTGTGACAATTCTCAGTCGTGAGCAGAGTTTGATTACTGGAATGTCACATGCAGTCAACCCTATAACACAATTTTCAAAAGTGCTTGAGATTGAAGCATAAACTTTGTGCTTTACATGTATCTCTACAAGTCATTAAGTTACAAGTAGCATTGTGGAAATTTATAGATTGGCTTAAAGTTGATAAACTTTACTGAAAACAAAAGAAATATACTCTGCTTCTTAAGTAACTGCTACAATGATTTAAGCCCATTGTCTTACAAAATGCATCGCATACAGCTTTGATGAATAATTCCCATATTAATTCTAATTGCCTGTAGTTGAATTAGATCTTATCTCTAAATACTAACATTAAAGACATCAAAGGACGAGCTATGTACAACACTGAATGCTAGGTTGGGTCCGATAACATGAGCCCTCGTTATCAAATATCTATGTATGACAGGGAAATCTCTTTCCAATTTGAATGTTCAAAATTTCAGCTTCTGCTCTTGGATAATGTTCATTCTGTCTGCTACGTTAAAGGACCTTCTGCTATTGAAAATTTTATTCACAACAGGGGAAGCCCTTCTTCACCTGCTTCAAAACAAACAGGCAGGAAAAGCAACCGAAACTCAATCAAAAGAGTTACAGTGTGGAGCAAAGCAGGCTGGCAATGTAGCGCTTATAGCCTTCCTGAGTAACGCATACCCTCTTCTGCAAAAAGGAACCAAACAGTGTTATAAAATGGACTCTCTCTGGCTAGACTCAAATTTGCTAGCTAAAAAAAAAGTTATTTCACCCTCTTTGCGCTGTTCACGTTTTTAAATTTCATGCTACATTCTTAATATAAAAGATTTAATGTGAATTTTTGCTTCAACATGCCAAGTCAGTGTTAAGATCCTTGAATAAATACAGTTATATGGCAACAGGGTTGTCTTATTAAAAATTATTCCCAGTGTAGAAGATTCAGCCAAAGAAATAATTATTCTTAAATGATCGGTTTTAGAAATTCTGCAAGAGAAGCATTTGCGTTGTGGCATAACCAAAGCACCGGCCTCTAGTGGGTCTCCATCTGCCATTAACATGATATTCTCTTGAGGAGCAGGCTTCTGGGACAGTCATAGTGCTGCTAAATTTAAAGAAAGTTCCTGTAAAAAGCCTCAACACTCAAGTTCCTCTGTTGTTAAGGAAAATGTGACATTTAGCAAACTCCTGTTTTGTTTTAATCTAGACACCAATGATGCCTAATTTGTGCTTAAGACCAGGTGATCTTGTAACACTAACAACAGTAGATTAGTCACTGAATTGCTTTAAAAAGAATAAAATATTTTTAGCATTAACAAACACTTAAGAGGTGTTTGAGCAGAACTGTAGGTGAAATGGTAACAGCAGAGAGATCTTCAAATCACATTAAAGGTTACAGCTTGCTCTCGTTGCTCGGAGAAGGCGTGTACTCTAGCAAGCTCGGGGTACCTCGGCAGGAGTTTTAAACCTCTGAGGCGTCCCCCAGGCTCGACGGGTCAAAAGACAGGGATCAAAGAAAGCAGCACACTGAGCTTTCACATCAGAAAATGAATAATAGTTTTGCAATCTTGTACTGTAAGAAGTTATAGGAACACAGGAAAGTAGTTATTCAGGTAAATACTACCACAGACAGGGGAGATCTGCATTTAGACTCATTTTCTGGCTTGGGGAGTCTTTAGATTTCCTTTTGTGAAAAACAAAGGTTAAAGACACAGCTATCACTTGGCTATAGCCAGTCTGCATATGAAGATTATACATCGTAACTTTAAAACTTCAGCACATATTAGCATATAAACCTATAAATTAAACTAGAACCAGCAGGGAAAATTATTTCTAAACAAGACGATACACATTCTAGCATAACAGCCAGAATAATGTAGGTGCTACAAGGACATAGATTTGGTATTTTAAACAATATATTATTCAGATCTTATGAATATACGTTTGCTATCTGGTTCATGCTGCATTTGAAAGAGCATCCACAATCAGTACCATGAAAGAAATGAAAATACAAATGAAACCACATCATGAAACCTACAAAAATAATTACAAATGCCAACTTTCTACAACAAATTTCTACCACAATGTCAGGTGTGGCTTTGCTAACAGTATATCACAGCTGCATCCTATCAAATGCATGACAGGATGAGAAATGTTTCCTGCAACAAAGCAGCCTTGAGGCTTTTGTTTGCTTATAAAAATAAAGCTTTTCATCATTATTACTTAAAGCAAAATTTTAAAAGCGTAAAATGGATTATTTTGTAGTGCAAAATGGCTTGTTTTGTAGTCTCCAATAATATCTCTCCCACGCATTAATTTCTTGAATATATAAAATTGGTGTCTAGATCATTTTCCCTGAAGCTTTCTCTGAAATATTATTCACTCAATATATACATTTAGGAGCTTCACAAATTTCTTACCAAAACCTTTTTTTCCTTAATCCTGCCTACTACATAGCTAAACAGTTAAACAGCTACCTAGTTAGTTCCTGCTAAGAAAAAACAAGAGGACAAAGAAATTGCCATTGGATTCTTCCCTGATTTATTGGATTTTTTAAACCTTGAAAAAGTAAATGAAGGCGTTAAAAACACACACACACCCCTTGCTTCTATACAAATGGTGAAAATACTGCAATAGAAATATTCGAATGCATTTATTTTGTGTCACTATTTTTTTAAAGGAAGAACTGTCAGTATTTGATAGATACGACAGTCAAAGTTAAGAAGCAGAGTGGTTAAATTAGATCACAACTACAGAAATATTAGTAGCGTCCAAATGAGGGCCATGGCTCACTCACAAACAGTACTGCATTAATGCATTGATGGCTATTTAGTTTTTTTGCTCCTGTTTACCAATCTGTAAAAATAAAGCCATTTTATACCATGCATGGAATTTCTATGATGATATTTGAAAAGTGCTTTGGAATTCCCAGGTACTACTTTCACTAGTTCAAGAAACTATTAATTTTTATAAGAGCAAAGTGTAGAAAAAAATATTAAAAAATACAAAAATTAATCTAACTACTGTTTCATTTTGCCTTTGAGGAGAGCAGAAAACGTGAGGAAAAGGGGCTTGCTTTTCTTCAGATTCTGTGTATCTGGATATTCATGAAAACGTGTTCTGCCCTCTCAGACATGCTGTGAGCCATTTCCTTCACATTGTGCAATTGAAACTACTGAGGAAGAATTCAAGGATTAATCAGTGTGTTAATTGAGGTTATCTAGATCATGATAGATGGGGACAACAAATTAAGCAAGTTACTATGGTGGCTAAACACATCTGTTAAAAACAAAATTAATGGATAAACAAAATTAAGTTCACTTTCTCATCGATTTTTATCCAGCTGCACTGAACTATAAAAGAGCTATCAGGGAAAGCTATCCATTAGCTGTCAAATCAGAATGCCTTAAGAAGCAATTGCTAATCCTCCAGTGATATCTCACTCTAAATCCTAATCTCTACAAATTGTGTTTGGAAGGAGCATTAAACTAGTCATCAGACCAGGTCTTTAATGCTTCCTAGAGTTATTCAACCTGTAATCCATTAGGGATCATACAAAATACTAAAACTTTTAAAACCTGTTAGGATACAGAAATCAGACGCGTATTGTCAACTGCAGGTCTATACCTTCCCATGTTTTGCATGCTATCAGAAAGTAGGAAAATGGACCATTATAATAAATAAAACTTAAGTTTCAAGAAAATTAAGAGACTTCTGTTATGTTCCCTTTTTGGTCCATAACAGGATCTACTCTTACAAAATGGTATAAGACACCCTTTTTAAGTGGTGGAGATAGATTCATTAAAACTCCAGTGCTCAGATCACTCCAGATAAACATCAGAATGCAAAGACATATTATTTTTCTCATCTTGTTAAAATCATGACTGTCTCTGTCAAATAGCATGAAAAGCCATCCCTAAAATGGGTATGGCTAAACCAGTATGAAGTTGATATAAATTAATAAGACTCTAAGACTAAGCTAGCATTTTAAGAAATGACAAAACTGTGATGGGGCTTAAAAATAAAATAAGGATATTAATTTCATGGAATGACTGTAAAACCACACACATCTCCCTCATATACTGCTAAAGAATACAACCCTTTTCCCTTCTCAGTGCCACAGAATTTGATTAGAGTTCTGGTGAGAGCAAAGAGGTAACAATCACCAAATGGAGATAATGAGCTATCAAAGGAGATGTTCTTTACTTGGGGATAAACACAAAGTATTCTGCTTAACCAGAAATAATCAACTGCCCAGCACAGAAAACAAATGCACCACTCCCCAGCCCCCCTGAAAAAAAAAAGGAAGAAAGGATTGCAAAGTGAATAGGAGTCAGAACATGATGCTGTTGCAGTCAAAGTCAAAAGCCTATCGGGTTCTACAGATGGGAATCTCGCGCAGTCCAGGAAACCTGGCTGGATGAAATGGAATTGCTCTCTCTGTTGCTCTCACTGCTGCACTGTAGAACTAATTTTGCATGAGACCTCTGAAAAGGCAAATGCATTCATATATATTGGAACACATCATAGGTCTGCAAATAAAAAAAGGATACGAGTATCTTATTAAACAGAATGTGGTACTACCTAAAACCAGTGTTCTGTTTTTTAATATTCTGCATTGTCTTTTTAAGGATAGTTATTACTGTATTTTCTCCTAAATGTTGAAGGGTGTGAATAACATGTAAAAGGCTTTTTTTTTTCCAAATACAGTGTTATTTTTAACTCAATTGCCTGGTCAGAAGGAAAATCACAACAGATTTATAGGTTAAGATAAAGCTTAGCACAATGTCTAAGGAATAGAGGCAACCCAGTAGTTTTCTTTAAGTTCTTTTCTTAGCATATTGAAATATTCACTTAAATCCTAATTTCTGGAAAATGGCAAGAACATTAAGTGCAGAGGAAGTGGAAAGCTTCAGAAAGACATTTCATGGTAAAAAAAATTAACTGAGAAGCTTTAAATGTTCCTTGGAAAGCAGAAAACAAATCATAAAGCCTAGACAGCTCATTTTTAAATGGAAAGTGGACCCCTTTTAAAATCATGGAACAAATTTTCTGAAGACATCTGTCATTCAGATTACACATCCCTCCACCCAAAATTCATATTACACTAGGATTTTATATTACTAAATGAAGGTCTAAGTAAAAAAAGCTCATTAAATGAACTAACAGGATAACCATTGAAAACTACAACTCTTTTCTCCATTGGAGACATTAGAGACATAAGCCCACAAATACAAATCTCCAAAGTAAAAGTGCACTGGAATGTATAACCAAGAGAGGTTATCAAAGGCAGTTACAGGTGAATCAAAAAGAAACTACACTGTGTCTTGAGGATAAAATGATTTGGCTTGCTATCTCCGTGATGTATGTGATCCTCAGAATCCAAATCAAGTAGCTGCAAAACTAATATATTACAAGAGAAAGGAAGAGCAGAAGTGACAAAACACAGGAAAGCAGATTCATTCACATTCAACCAAGGATTCCTTGGAATTCTCTCCATATGAGGACATTGTCTCCCAAAGGAAGGAAGCAGCATAAATCGGATCCTTTAGCAAAGGGTCAGACTGTTCTGATTGCTGCTCCTTCGACAAATCACCCATGAATTACAGCTCTCAGACGGTCAGGTGGCAAGCGCCGCAAGGAAGCTCCAGAAGTATCCACAGCCAAGTACGAGCTGGCAGAGGACACAAAGGATATGGATTTGCTTATCTTATGGAAAGGCAGATGTCATGAATCTCATCTTAAGCTCTAGAGAATGATTAGGAAGCTTCCATGTTTATGCAAGATATTGGTGTCAGGAATGTAATTTGAAGAATCACAAGGCAGAACTGGGGAGATAAATCGAGAGTGCTTTAAGAAAACATTTAATTTCAGTAGGTCATCCTGAAACATTCTATCCCCATATGTAACAGAAGATATGTTCTTGGTGCATAAAGTTAATACAAAAAATATATATTCATTTAAATGTAATGGGAATGTGAAAAATTTGGCACACAGGAACCTGAGCACTGTTACAGCTGAAAAATATTCTTCAAAATTTTCCTCATGTACTGATGTGAGGAAAGACTCAGAGGACAGTGCAAATCTTGATAATTTTTCATCTGATGTATGCAAGCAAATACAGAAAAATCTACCCTGCTGTAGCCACTTAAAGAATATACTAAATCAGTGAAAAATGTGAATATATTCTTATTTTTATTCTTACATATTTTGTAATTTCTAGCAGCAAATCCTCAGCACCTGAAACAGCTGCTTCTTGGAACAGCAAGAAAAGGAGATCAGGAGATTAGTTTTGACTCAGTTCTCACTGAAACACAGAAGCTGATTCAAAGCATGAAGGGAATATGATGTAGCTGAGTTATGACAGAAAAGGGGGAAGACAAGGCAGTCAACAACCATTACAAATAAGAGGTGAAGCTTGTCAAAGGATTCAGGAGACTGAAAAAAAGAAAAAGGAAGGGAAACAAACTGAAAGGGAAAAAGTCTGAGAATGTAAAATAAAACATTTTCAAACATCATTTTAATCTAATTTAGGAAGGTATAGAATTCTCTGCTCTCCCCGAGAGAGACAGGGAGAGAGAGAACATAACATAACAGGGGAAAAGAGCGAGCTAAATGACAACACATCCCTTCAAAAATGAAATCTAGCCCAAGCAAATTAATCAAGAAAACAGGAGAATTTTAAAAGCTATTAGCTAAAGACAATAAATAAATAAGGCATTTAAGTGTATCAGTCACAGGAAGCCTATGAAAGAATCAGATATTCTACTAAAAGATCAGGCATAAATTATGGATGCTACAGATAAAGTAAATGACTTCTCTGCATTGATCTTTACCACAGAACATGATGGCAAAATATCTCCTACAGGCTTAGTATTTCCAGTAGGAACCACTTATAGAGAAGATACAGCACTTACATAAAAGGGGCATCAGGAAAAGTTCTAGAAAAAGACTTTCTAAAGCTCATTGTGAATTCCAGGGCGTTTGTCAAAAATTAAAATATAAACCAATAAAAAATAAAATCAGAACCATCTGAGATTAAGTATGAAATTCTCACAAAGAAAGGTGGGCCAAGATACTCCAACAAAAAATATTTTTAGGTCAGAAAATGACATCTCACTAAGAGTGAAACTCTTCACTGGACCACAGCTTTTGTCAGAACAGTTCTCATTTTGCATTCAAATCATAGTTAAAGCAACAGTGACAGATTAACAGACCTGCTTGGGTGCTCATCTACAATATGGAAACACCAAGATGAAGATCCTTTCTTTGTCCTTTCTCACCTCCCAGTTTGCATGTCCTAATCCTCAAGCCATTCGCTATTCCAAATATTTCTCTCCCCAAAGACTTTCAAAACATTTTGTAGACCAGGAAAGTTCCATAAAAAATAACTTTCAAAATTAAGAGATCTTTGAATGCAGGAGAGTAACTCTCTGCTCAGCTGTAACCAAATATCAAAATATATTTTGCAATAACCTTCACCAGTATCCTCAACTCTACTGCAGAGAGAAGCAGAGAACAGGAAACTGAGGTGAGACAAGATGGTACCAAGCAGGAAACAAGCAAGAGAGACCACCACCATTAGCTTTCCAAAATAATTACATGCGATGCTCTGAATTTAGAATTTTCTTCTTATTAGGTGGAAGTTTAAAAGACACAGTTGTCTTACAAGATACATTTTTTGAAAACAAGCATTTTAATGAAATAATGGTAAAAGGAAAACAGTAACACTGCGAGCACCACTAACATGAATGGGATTGTGCCATCATTTGGGGCAAGATTCTCCGTTCACTGAGGCCAGTGGTAGCATTTCCCCATGGCTCAGAGGCTGGTGCATAGCACTCTCAGGGGTGAGGATGAAAAGGAAATGTTCATTCAAGTCAGAAGGCCGTGGTAAAATGGACAATAAAACAGGTTCAGCTGGCTAGGAAGTTTTTCTTTTGGGGAAGCTCCGAAGATCCTTCCAAAGGGCCCATGATACAGCAAATTCTTTCTCAAGCTTGTACATGTTACTTCTCTTTAGCAATGCCACCCACCCCAGCCTCACTATAGGATTCTGCTGGAGAGCACAATAGGAATTGATCCCAGACTGTGCCACCCTGTTGTGGCCACACTGCAGTCATGCGAGGGCAATTTCCTGCTTAGCTCCTCAATAATTCACCAGCAGGCAGGAGTTTTATCATAATAAATGAGGCCCATGAGAAAGCATGCTAAATCTTCATCATATATACAAGTCCATTGGCTTTTCTAATCCCCTGAGCTTCTAAATCCATCTTTCCAGTTCTCTCTGAGAACAAGACCTCTGCTCCTACCTCTGTTGTCTTGGTCCTATCTTTGGGTATTTCTGGAAATACTTAATTGAAGAGCATCAGTGGGAGAATCAGTGCAGAACACTGGAAACAGCATTCACAGCATATTGCTCTGCATCAGTAGACCTTAAGTGGCATATCATATATATATTAAAAGAGAGAGAGAGAGAGAAAGAGAGAGGAAAGACTACTCCTGTTAGGTGGTATTGTGTACATACGCTCCAAATAATATGTCACATGGGAATAAACGTTACATGTCCCTATCTAGAAGATTCTACAGAACCCACCAATGAAATTTCTATATATTTATCACAATCTATGATTTGAAAAACAGATATAGCAGAATCTATTAGATTTCATGCCTATTACAAGACTAGGCCCAAAAATAAAGCTCATTAAAACAATTTGCAGTACCAAATCTTCCTTTGATCATATCCTGATTTTATGTTAAAACTCCAAATATGCCATGTGATTTTTCTTCATTTTAGGTGTGTTTACAAAATCATCTAAAAAAAAATAAATCACAATTTCTATTACGCATTTCACAGTGATTAGGCTTACTAGTTATATAGCAAACTGCTTGCCTCCATCAGAAATTGGTCATTTGGTAGAACCTCACACGGTTTACAGAGAAAGTGCTTAGGTCTCTGGAGAATTATTTTTTCTCTAAACTGGTTAATAAAGAGTCTGAGATCTCTATCTTTTTTAATGTAAACCCTTATTAAGCAATGACCTTGAAACCTCTGGTAGTTCAGTTTGCATAGAACTGTTTCAACACAAAGCTGCAAAACAACATGATCTTGTTTCCTGAAAAACAAACACTTTTCTAGAGTGGAGACTACTGAAGAGAAATTCTAACCAAACCTCTTGCATGAAGTTCACGAAAAGATACGAGATGAGCCCGGGATTGTACAGAATATGAGCATCTATCTGCATTAGCAACTTTTTTCATGTTAAATAAACTACTAGGTCAAAACAATAAACTACTGGGTCAAAACAGTCATTGAGGAGGTCCTTGAAACCTCCACCGAGGATCAGTACAACAGCAGTTTAGACTCTAAATGCCGTCTCAACTTACAAAATATTACCTTACTTCAACAGCTTATCTCACCAGCTTTTTTTTTTTTTTTTTTGAGAAACTTTTCTGGATACTCTTTCCTTCTAAGACCTGAAGTTTACAGTGCAGCTTTCCTTACAGATCACAGCTGCCATTAACAAAGTTGCACTTATTATTCCCTCAAAATCTTCAAACCAAGGCAACCACTTCTATTTGAGAGCCTCACAAAAAATTGTTCAGGTTCTTCTAATGCTTATCTGACTGCCAACTGAGCACCTTGGCACAAGATCACAACCAAAATACCTGGAAAAGAAGGGGACATACCACTTGGAAAGATTTGCCTTTTATGTTATTTTTAAAGCAAAATACCCTAGATCTGAAACTGCAAACTTTTTTTTTTTTTTTTTTTTTAAGTATTTTGATATTGAGGTAATGAGATTATGATGTAAATATTACAAATCAAGATTGCCAAAATCATTTAAAGTCATAATCTTGTCAAAAAACTTCTAGGCAGACATCAGGCCACTGTTCAGTAAAATGGGTATGCTAGCCCTGCGCACTGTGCCAGACCGATGGGGTTCGAACATGCCCTCTACCAGGCCAAGTGCAAAGCTTCTACTCACTTCACTAGTCACTACTATTCCACTACTGTTCAGATCAACACAGCTTTAGCACTACTTTGGCAGGGACAGGATCAGACCCTAGACAGACCGCTTCCTGTGCCCAGGGAATGACATTAAACAGGATCTGCAGGGGAAAAGACATCCCGCCATTAGTGACATGCACCATATACTCCAGCCTTAAATGGAACGCGCAGCCTCACTTATATGACAACAAAGTAAGTTGTTACTAGTTTGGAGCCATATATTCATTACCTCTTCCTGTTTTCAGTTCATTATTATATTTGCAATCAGAATACTCCCAGCTCCCCATTTCAAACAACAGATTGCCACTTAATGGCATTTAAATGTCTTAAAGGCATTAAAAACACTATTACCAAAATAAATTTTCAAGCACTGGCATAAATCATTTCATATAGAGTTTGAAATCTGTCATGAGTGAGCCTTCACTGGCATAACATTTGCGCTGAGGTCCTATCTCTAGGTGTCATCACTATGGTAATTTTCAGTAATAAGTAATGACACCAAAGCTTTCTCCAAACTACTAAGCCAATCAGAATATACAGTATTTAAAGATGCTAAACAGTTCAGTCCTAGTTTCTTATCCACTTGTGAAATGTTTCTCTGATATGGACAATGTTTTTAATCCCAAAAGCTAATAGCAGGATAAATAAGAAAATAGGGACAATGCTTAGCAAGCTTTAGACTTATCTGTTTACACTTTAAAGCTAATCATATCTGTTGAAGTTACAAAAAATATTGGTTTTGTTAATTAAAAAGATATCTAAAAATGCACGTTAGAATCCTACTATTAGAACGAGGTAGAAAAGGGGTGAAGTGAAATCAGTACATCACCTAATACCAAAGGGACAACAACAACAAAAAAACCTTTGCCCATTTTCTTCAAATGTTTTAGTCGGTCTATGAGAACTCCTCTCCTTACAAACCTTGCCTCATCACTCATCCCATCTCCCCTCTGATGAAGAATACATTTATTATTATTAAAACAGATCTTTTCTTCCTAACAGAACGGCATTGCTACATTTAATAGTCATCTACAAGCAAATGCAGCGCAACAGATTAGGGTAAGCAAGTCACTCCTTCGTAACTGTTTATTTTAAATGTTTGCTAGGGCCCACTTCTTCTCACTTATCTCATTGGCTTTGGATCAGGCTAAGGATCCCACCTACTCGAGGAACATTTTGACTCTATGTATGGAAGACTACACCATACTGAATGTGCTTCTTCCTTTTGATGTGAGATATGGCAACAATAACACTCAGTTCTAAAATATAATAAGGGAGCAAGCTAAAATGTAATAGTTGTTAAAATTCCCCAGAGAAAATTGACTACAGACTTACAGATTAAATAGATTTAAATAGGATTGTCACACAGGCAATTGCTGACATAATGAGTCCCCCAAATTCAAACCTGATTCAACTCACCACAGGACAAAAGCAAAAGAATTATTTCACTAACAAGGAGCTTGTCAGAGTGTCTTGTTCACAGACACACCTCTGCTATTTAAGATATATCTTGACTATATTTGAAGATACATTTTTAAATCACCTAAAAATAAAGCTTCCATCACTTCCTTTTTAATACTAAGGTCTAACAGATTTCACTATTATAAAATTATTGAAAATGAGACACAATCAATGTTATCAGGGACTTTGAGATTTAAAATCAGATTTATAGACTGGATTTCCCTGTTACTTTTGAATGTTCATTTTAACACACCTTTCACCTCTCACCCATACATCCTGAAGTACTTCATCACATGTTTATTTCAGAAATAAAAAAACTTGAGCTTGAGGAAAAGAAGTGATTGTTCCAGACCTCCCAACTTCCAGTAACCTAGCGTCTGCTAATGACATTGATGTTTGAACAACTTTTGGGGATAAATTGCAGACTAATAAGCAAGCTGAGACTGTGAAAATGAAGTCTTCAGTAGTAGTTGTCTATTGTAACAGCACTGTACTTTAATTCTCAGTCACCTCTTTTCTGATGGCAGTGGGAAAAATTCCAACAAAGTCAAGATAGATTTATTCAGTTGTAACAACAAAGGACAGAGCTGCAAATACCACAGTCCAATACAAAAGTTTATTCAAGCTTAAGCATTGCCTTCACACAAACTATCTCCATCTATCCACTATGACGTATGCTTTTTCAATAAGTAGCAGGAAAGATTACTTTTTCTGAAATGTAGGAAATCTTTACACAAAAGAGCTGACAAAGAAATGAAAGAATGTTGAGTCTATGATACTGTGCAGATACTGTTTTCACATCAACCTATTTTCGATAACTACTCCTGAGATTGCCTATCATATATATTTAATCTAACATCCTCCCAGTTAATGTATTTATCCCTTCTGATTATCCCAACCTCAGTTTATGCAGACCTGACCTGAACTTACAGGTTTTTGATTACCCCTTAACAAGGACAAAGTTAGACCCAGACCTGTTGTTAGAAGAGCTTAATTATGCTCTGGACTCTAAACTCTTTGAACAAGTTTTAATTCTTGGTTCTCATATAAAACATTCATCTAACGTCTATTTGTGATCTGTCCAGCTTCTTACGGAACTGCAGAGAGAATGACAGCTCCCACCGAGTGCCTGGTTACTTATGAGACCTGTTCCTCAGATTCGAATTCATCTTCTGCATTTTATTCTTCTTCACAGCCTTCAGTGCCACAACCACTGATGCACAAAGTTGTGAAATATATTTTTACTGAATCAGATCATATTTAGAGCAGTCTCTTCAATACAGCTTTTCTCTCTTTAAAATCTATGTCTTCCAGATATCTTTACTGCCTTTACTCATTGTTTGCTGAACTACTGAATTTTGCGCCTTATTTACTATATATCATTACACAAGATAAACTAGATTTATTTTTAAAATAGTATTTATTAAGGAAAAAAGACCAAGATTCTTTGCTGTCATATAGACTACAATAATAAACAGGATTACAAACCAGAAAAAATATTGAGAGTACTAGAATGCTAAAAAATGGTTGAAAAAATAATCTCTAATTCAATAATTCAAATGTAATGTATTTAATTAATTAGATATAATCTCACAATATCTTCTTTATGGGATTGTCATTAAAAAAATAAGCTCCCTAATAAATCCACACTGTTTTAAACTGACAAAATTCTCACAGCATGCAACTCCACAAGAATGATTATTCTTTTTATGACCTAGCATGCCTCATCCTCACTGCAGGACTCTTCTCATAATAATCACTGTATGGTAAGGCACTTGGAGCTTGGGCCTGTCCAAGACACTTCATTTTCTATATATACATTGCTCACCAGCCAAGGACATTAGTAAAATCGGGGATAAATGTATTTTAATTGTCATCAACACTGAAAACATGCCTGTTCATGATTCCAAATTATGCACTGTAAACAAACCAGGAATGAGGAGCCTGTACTCAGTAGCTCCTCAAATGGTGTTTGCTCACTTTTAGAGATGCACCTTTTAACACTGAAACTGTGGCTGGCTACAACCCCCCTACATCTGTCAAGGTGACAGTTTATCAAATGTATGTAAACACAAGGTTTATGAGCCTTTGTGGCGCAACCAACTACTGAAATCCAGCAGACACAAGTAATTTCTTCAATCTCTTATAAAATAACAATTACAATATCAGCCAGACTCTTCTTTCTTCTTCTCCCTCCCTTAAACATAACAGACTCTTAAATTTCAGCTTTAGATATCCAGATTAAATACCATCTAAGAACTGAAACTTTTAAGAATTCCCTGTTGCAGCAGATATTTCCAAAACCAATTTAAAATATTAAGTTACCATTGTTGCTTTTCATTTAGGACTAAGTAAACCTCCGTAATGAATGTGCTCCAGATATTAAAAGGTACTAGGAACATTTCTTTCTCTGTGTGCTTTTGTAGGGAAAACCTGACAGTTAATGTTGAAGGCTGTGTCTTCCCAAATCAGGCTGAACTGTGCTGAAGAATTTCTGGTGCCGAACCCCAGGAGCGGTGCAGCTCACGCCGTCACCTCGGGCAAGGGGGGCAGCAGGCACCGTGGCAAACGTCCATCTTCCCCAGTGCAGAGACCTCACTGCTCAGCCTGCAAGTCTTACGACTCTAGAAGTACCCTCCGAATGATGCATTTTCTTTGTTGTTTCTATCATCATTCACAGCTCAGAACATAATCAGCTGAGGCAAAGGAGCAACCTCCTATCAGAGCAACCATGGCGGCAAGAGATCCTATGTGCACAACGAAAACCTAAGTACGTAATCCCAGTTTAATAAAAGATTGCATCATTTCTATGCTACTTTGAAATAATCAGTATATTTAAAAATGTGTTATAAACTCATAAATGGCATTTAAATTGAGTAACTTGACCTGTTAAAAGATGTTATGATTTACAAATTGTTTTAGTTTGCAGCATGTATTTTTATATCATTTTTGATTGATGGAAATTCATTACAGTTAGCTTTATTTCATGGAGATTCAGTCTTATAGATAAAGAGCTGGACTGGTGAAGTGTATGAAACTTACTTCTAACATAAGGTTATAAAATAAAAAGATTAAAATACAAAAGCAAGAGAAACCAGATTGCTTAAAAAACCCTGGTGTATGCATGTATGTATGGTATTTTGGTCTTTTAACTGGGGGGAAGAAAAAGGGGGGAGAGGAGGATTGGGCTTTAACACTATAACCCTTCTGTAGCTGGCTCAGATCGGAGGCTAGAGCCTCATGTGGTTTAGCTACTGATGAAATAATTATAAAAGTACCTTCAGCCTCCTAAGTCAGGAGCACTGACATTCATCAGAATAATCCCCTCCGTTAAGTTTCTGAACCCACTGTCCACTGAACCCTGACAGTGCAAAGTCTTCATCTTTGATACTGCTAAATGGCAGAAAAATTACCAGCATTTCAGTGCAGCTTGTCTCAAACCAAAGCTTCAAACAAAAATCTTTTTTCCCTTTTGCAGATTCACCAACAGATTTAAAAAGAAAATTAATTTCCTCTCCGCATACCCACTACTCTTAAAAAAGAGTAACAAAACACATCACTTCAGAAGATGATTAATAGTTCATTTTTAGTAAGTATTACATAATCAATTCCCAAATCAAAACTTAGGGAATAACTTACTGCTATTTTAATCATATCTCTGACCACTTGCACTGTAATTTATGGGGGGAGAAGAAACAAAGTTTCCTTTCATCTTTTTTAATATTTAACTCTGAGTATTATTCAGCCACTGAGAAGGTTGGATAGGTTTTGCAGTTGTCAGTCACTTTGAGTACACTACTAGAAATGCTATTTTAATCACACATTAGTATGGGAGAGCTAAGCAAAACATTTGCATTGCACAACGCAGAAGCATTTTGCAGGTTAGTAACATTTTTGAATACTGATTTTTTGTTTTTGTTATGATCCTGATTATATTTAGAGGCAGCAGTTGCAGGTAGATTGCATGTTTTCTACATCCCTTGCCAACCAAGTAAGAAATAACCTCTGTCATTCCAGTAAATACAGACCACCAAAGACATTCCAAGAGAATAACCCTATCTTATCTCAAACACTTCCTTTACAAATGCTGACATCAATGAGAATAATCAGATCTGTAAGAGAAGCACTTTGCTATTAATACTAATTTAATGGTTTGCTGTTGCACAGTGCTACAGCCCCTCTATCTGGTAACAAGCAGCAATCAAGGCTCCGTTCATACTGAACTAGAATCTTGAGCTTTACAGCGATGATGTGAAATGAAAAATGTGAAGGTAATTTAATAATATTATTCTAAAATAGTATTATTCTAAAATAGAATTAAATTTTAAAATACAACTTATCATCTCTAACATTTTAGAAAATATTTTATATTTATATGCTTTAGGAAAAAAGTCAGTGTTGGCATATCTCTAGCTGAAGAAATAATACACAGAAAAACAATGTATGAAAACAAGTATTATTTTCCAGAATAACACAAAAAATATAAAATTCAGATCTAAGAAAATAATTTAAAAGTGATATGCAAAAAGTCCATGTCCATAGTGCTTCTTGACAGCCTACAGCTAAGCAGCTACAATCTTCAGAATACAAAGATTTTACTACAGAACATATTTTCAGCAAAAAATAAACAGGATAGTGGTAAATTTTTCATGGTAATAGTAAACAAAGAAAAGAAAATACACTAATGGAAACTCAATTCTAACAAGCACATTTAAATAATGCTGACACCTTTTAAAAAGCAACACTTTAAAGCTGATGTACATTTACTTATGCAAGCACATTTTGTAAGCACTCACACTGCAATTTAAGGCACAGTAACAGATTTAATCACATAGATGTCCACATAAATTGACCCTGACTCTGCAGACGTATAATTCTACAAAAGAGAAAGGGCACATCTTAAATTGGGCCTATATGTTTGCAAAATTGTGCCATATAATAATCTCATTACAAAAACCAAAGACTGCAAACTACTGAACTCACAGAACATTCCAGGATATTCCTTCCCAGCTCTTTGCTAACAAAGTTACAAAATGCCTCAGTGAAAAGTCTTCAAACAGACTAAAACATCAAGTCATCTTTCTACAGACAAGGAACACCTACCATATTGCCAAGAGATGAGCATTACTAACGCGCGTCTTCCACGTGAACCTTAGATTGTAAAATGCAAGCTGGGGAGGACAACAGATCACTTGGAATCACTGAGACTATTTCAAATTTTAAAATGAAAAGCCATAAAACAAAAAGAGGAACAATCAAAAAGGAAACGGTAGGGCAAGAAGAACAGACTTTGCAAGTTGCTGGTTTATTTTGCAGGGGCTAGGACAGGAATTTCTTGATGTATTTCAGTCCAAAGTTTCACTTTATCTTTTTACCCAGATATGTTTTATTTAGAGCTATTGTAGCAAGGTTTGGACAGTGACCCACTTCCATTCCACTCGAGTTTTTCCCTAAAGGTTTAATTCATACAAAAATACAAAATTCAAATTACTCTGAGGAAAAAATCATAAATTAATTCAGATTAAAAAAAATTCTGATTTGTTGCTAACCATGAAACCAGGTGAAATATCTTTGAAACTGAATGCTTTGTCTCCTGCAGTTAGCAATCAGACATCAGTACTATACCACCAAAAAAATCAGGAGTAATATACTGTAAAAAAAGACCTAAAAGTCACGGACTCCATGTATTTATATGTTGCATGAGAAACACAGCATAGGATACGCAGAATGCTGCCCTTTGCAAACAGAAAGACTTCTTAAAAGATGGAATAGTGGAAGACAAGAATCTTTAAATTTTACTTATTTTATCTATATTTGTAAATGTAACTTGAAAACATATACCTTGGGTGCCTAAAGCATATTGATAAAGTTTAAGAAACAAGCAAACATTTAAACATTTAGCAATAAGCATTTAGCAAATGTATTTTTCCCTGGAAAAGGTTATCCAATTAAATAAATTTCAGTTTCCTTTCAACAGAAAAAAATATAAATGCAGTTTCTATTTTAATTTTCCTCATGGGTGCCTTATTCATTTTTCTCCTCTTGAGTGTATTTTACCCAAGGGAACCCACAAACTTGTTTTATAAAAAAACTGCTCCAAAAATGCTTGCTCACCTATTTGTATTTATTTTCTCTTTCTCTCTCACCTAAAACTCCATTTGAATGCTCATTCTCTTTTCTTTTTCCGCTCAGAAAGACCCTCGCTTGGCAAGCCTCTCTGATCATCCCTCACTGGAAGCTACTTTCCTCCACTGAGGATGTACTTTAGTCAGTGGAGTGGCTTGAGATAAGGTGGGAAGGGGAAGGTAAACGTATGAAAGTGAGGATTAAGAGATGGCAGCCTGGGAAATACACTTTTGAGTAATGAGAAAACACAGCCACAGCTCTGGTCTGAAGAACAGCTTTCTTATGAAATTGCACTTCTAACCCTCGCCATATTGCTCCAAGAACTAAATCCATCAGCATAAGAAATAGTCTCCATAACATGAAGTGTCTTGTTGCATTTCCTAACTGCACTTTTTCTACTCTTGTAATGCAAAAAATGTGTTCATGTTTAATAGCAACGATGAATCCCTTCCACATGGACAGTACATGAAGGAAACTTTCAAAGTGAAGAGATGCATGGTATTTTGGCTTTCATTTCCAGTTAGCTACCAGGAAGCCTCCTAAGATAAGCAACTAAATTTGTATTTAAGTGCAGTGTCTATTTCTGGACTGTATTGCAAGGACAAGCACCACAACCAAAGCAGTCTCCTTGATTAGCAGAGACTAGTCCTGAAGTTACTATCATCTTTGAGGTCCTGATCCTCCTTGAAATCAGGCAATGTGCATAAGCACACATATCTGCTTGTATTTTTTTGTGGTTAAGATGGAGTATCAAAAATTTGTCCAAAGTACAACACAGAAGAATCGGGGGGGAGAGGAGGGGAAATCGTTGGACTCAGTGGCATACAAAGGTTTCTGGTTTAAATTTATTTATTTCTGTGATCAAGTAGTCTCACATAATTTTACTACGCACAATTTCCTGTGCTATTTCCAAACAAGTCATTGGAAAGTTAGCAAAATTAAGTAACAGTATGCTTTAGATACTTCCTGAAAGCCACATATGCTATAGAATTTAAAGATAAAACCAGAGCCAAATACATACCAATCCTTGTATTTACTGGGCATTGCGGGAGATTTCAAAGCAATGACTCAGATGATGAATGTGCTGCAACACTAGACACAATATTGTAGATAGAGACAGGTCTTCTGCTTTAATTTTTAATTTCCATTTTCTGTGGGTTTAGACAAACCACTGACATTACTTTAGCATAATACTTTGCAATGAATCAATACTTTAATTTAATAATGGTATTCTGTTGTCAACATATAATATATCACATAATGTCCCTGCATAGATGCTAAAAAAACAATTATGCCAAATAAAATGCAAGCCTTTGCTTTTACCAGTGATCATAGGTTAGATCAATGTAATGAGTATCCTTACAGCCCCCAAAAGAATTTTCTTCACGCTTAAAAGGCAGCATGAAATAGTTTCAGCCATACCCCTTCCTCTTATCATACCTGTGCTGTGAAAGCTTCTCCTTGGTCATGGTATCCCAACAACCCTCCGTAAATACTTCTCAATAAAGAAAATATATCCCAACAGACAGATATGTACACATCTGTGAGTGTGACTTATTAAAACAGTCCACTTTCTTATGAACTTAAACAGTGATAATTGTACTAGCTCCTAAGGATAAAAATAAAGGGAATTATAAACATAAAATGAAATTAAGTCCAGTATCATCTAACTTGACTGAAACAGATGAAGCAAGATATAACCATAAAATATGAAAAATAAAATAAGATTATAATTGCTTCCATTTTAGTGATGTGACTACAATTCTGTATTTATTATTTTTATCTTGACAATAGCCTTCCCCACTGACAAGTGTTTAAGATGGGAAACACAAATCTGATCGTGTCTGGGGTATGTTGACTCATGGTATGTGAATAGAAAGCAAGTGGGAATAGGGAAGGGAAGCAAATGCTTCTAGAACTCCCAGTTGTTCATTTCAATTGTTTTTCAATTCAACAGCTTTTGATGCAATACAAATTGATAAATAACTGACATATTCATCTTAGTCAACACTAAAGGCATGAGCTTTACAGTCATGTGCGCTCTCCTTGATTTCAATGACAGCTCATGATAATAACGTGAAGTGTTCACAGATACATGTCATTTGTTGGCAGAGTATTTCAGAGCTCTGGAAAGAGTAGGTCTGGTTTTACTACAGCTTGGCACCTCCCACAACACCTTCCAGTTGGTAAAACCCCGCAGTTCCATCTAAGTGTCATCCTTAATGTGAAAAAGATATTTGAGTCAGTGCAGAATACAACAAACAGCTTTCACCAAAATGTCAGTGTTGGTAACAGTTCATTTGCCAGATGCTTATTACTTGAACCCACGCTGTGCATAACAAACGGATAAGAGACATGGCTAGGATAAACGACTGGACCAGAAAAATCTCACAGTCCTTTACTAGGAAATCAAAATACACTCAGACTGCAATCTGGACTCATAAAAAAAAAGCTCTCAATTGGATTTCACAAAATATATTGATTAAGAGTTCTGTAGCATCTCTTTCCTTGGTTACTATACATTAGCTGAGCCCCGCCTGCCTGACCTCAGTTCTCTGCATTAGCTTGTGGTCATATGAACACAAGCAAAACCACAGTGCTATTTCATAGCTGAATTCACATAGGAATTCTTGTAAGTACAATATCTCAATTTAAAGAAGATAACATTACTGAAGAACCCAGAACACCATGAAAAATGCATATTGGAAAAATCAGGGCATGACACTTTAGAAATGAAACCAATGGCTTGATAAAAGTAAAACCTTACTGGTGTGTTTCAGTTAGTTGGTAGATTCTTCAAATCTACAAGCTAGACTATCCTTCTAAATCAGTGACTTTTTTTTTTTTTTAAATGTTGAACGCTGGATAAAGAGGCTCACACTGAAATGACATAGCCTGAGTGTGTTCATGGGACACACATACAGACACATGCCAGAGAGAGAGAAGTGATGAGTAAGTGGCTTTTGCTTAGTCAGAACCTGAAGGATCTTCATCAAGAACTTTCAAAACAGCTAACAGATAGCTTGACTTTGAGTGAAACACAACCAAGAATTATTATCATTATGCACACCCACAAAAAAGTGAGAGATTTCACAACATCTCCTCAGATGAACACACACACAGAGAAAAGGCTTTACCAACATGTACTTCAGGTGGGCAATCATGCAGCTTTCTAAACAAATAACTCTTTACTTGCCTTCTATTTTCCAAAGTCGCATATTAAGGCCAACATTTTAACATAAAAAAATGATTAAATAAACTGCAACATGAAGCAATAGAAATAAAGACAGCTTCTTCTTTTCTCAAAAGCTGTGAAATGCTAAATAATCTATGACCCCTGCCTCCATATGTGCCTTGCCAAGCCAGAAGATCACACAAAGGTGTGCACTGTTTTGAAAGCTGGGGCACCAGCTTTGTCATGTCATATTTGTATTCACACGATACAACGGGATCCATGACTCTCATTTCAATAGCAGCTGGAGCAATGGGCACAGAAGGAACACGCAGCTCACCCTGTAAAATGAGGATGAATTTGTTCTAAAAAAAATTTCTTTCTTCCTAAGAGCTCTTAGTTACCAAAATCAAAGCCAAGGGGCAGATGCAGATATTTGGTTATAGGGTCACACCATGTCAGCAGTTCATGAAAAAAAGATCATGTTTCTTCTCCCTCTCCCCTCCAGTTGATACTGCAGCCTCAGAGAATTTTATATGCATCCTCAGAGATGATTATATGTATCAGGGAAGTACAGCTGTAGGCTTTCAAAAAAAATTCCACATGCCCTATAGATTACATAAAAAAAGGATTTGAATTTATTTAATCTTATACTAATGATAAATCTCTGCTATCAATGTGCCCAAATAGGGTCAATTTCTGCTGGATTTGCACTTCTTGCATTTCATCCTATAAATGAGCTGTATTTAATGAGGGGAACCACCCTGCTATAAACTGTATCAGCAATCTCTCTAAAACAAATATTACTTATAAAACTATGCAACTGCTGGTAACATTTCAAGATTTTTTTTTTTTCTTCCTTTGCATGTCTTGCATGGAGGAGAGTCCTGCCAGCTGACCATTATTTATTAATCAAGGTATTATTCCCATCTCTACCTTGTAAGGAGACAGCACAGGGGGGCGGAAATTGCAGTGGATTTCTCATTACATGGCCACAAAGATAGAACTGGGACAAAGGAAGAGATTGCAAGGTAGCATTTAGACACTGACAGATCCCATCCAGCAAGCCCAGGCAGTATTTCAGACATACACAAGTCACTGCAGTTTGAAACACCAAGTACCATTTCTGGTTCACACAAGGCTTAAGAACAGAGCCATGGTTTAAAAAAATCACACTCCCTTTGCATGTTTTTTTTTTTTTTTTTTTAAAGTAGCATATACAGCTCCATACGCCAAAGCGAAAAAGCAAATGGCAGAGGTAGGGTTCAGCTCCACCAGAAATTTTCCTTCTGGTAACATCCAGCTTCCTTGGCTTGCATCTACAGAGCAAGCAGGCTTGGACACACCTGTAAGGGACGGTTCTTGCTCAACTATTGTGGCAGACACTGGGGAAGCAAGTCACTGCCTTGTTTGCTGTTCTGATTTAGTGGTAGTTTTATTCATAACCCTTCCCAGCCATCCGCTACCTGCACACCCACCTACCTACACATACACATCCAATTTGCTGTTCTTCTTCCTATTTTGTCAATTCACAAGATCAGTTTGCTGTGCATATACTCTCTGTCCCAGAGCTCATCAGCAAATAGATTTAATGAACAAAATAAAGTTTAAATGACTAGCTAACAAAATCCTCTAGTGGAATAACCATGGATGAGTATGCAAAAGGAAAGCCATCAGCTGTAAAAGCATTTCAGGTGGTAGCACTCAATTGAATTGATGTTCCTAGCAGAAGCCACTAAGAGTTAATGGAGGACACACAGCTCTTCATTTCCTATACTGCAGCCGAGAAAACACACAAGACCATAATACAGGATAATTAACTGTTTTACTAAGTAGCACTGCACAGAAGTTCTTTTGGCACAGATTGTGTTTGTCCTAGATAACCTTTACGGGAAGCAGAAAGTTGATGCACCCAATCCAAACTAATTTTCAAATTTAACCAGAATCCTCCGGGTTGTTACTGGGAGGGTGGGGAAAATCAGCCAGCAATCATCAATCTGGGGAACTAACCCCCTCCACTGCTTAAAACACAGTCAGTTACAGCAAGATCATACCGAGGTTGTGGAAGGCATACTACGAACAGGAGCCTCGCTCCGGTTTGACTGCGTCTGCATGTCCCCGGCATGCCCAGCTGCTCCCTTCTGATGGAGCTGGCGGCAGCCCTTTCCAGCAGCCAAGCACTGGGACAGAGGGGACATCCTTCAGGAGCCCACTGTTTCAAAGGTTTTCTTTTCCCATGGAGGTGACCGTGTGGGAAGCTAGAGAAAACTCTCGTCATCAGTGAGATGTAGCACAACCTACTCGAGGGGCTTCGAAGCTCTGCTCTCTCCGTTAGCTTAATCACAGCACCCCAGAACCAGTGCCTGCAACCTCCCGAGAGGCACGACCACGCTGTGGGCCATCACCTGTCCCTCTTGCTGAGGCATCTCCCAGCACCTCCTAAACACCTTCCTCAGGCCAGCCTGGAAGGGGAAGCGGGTGCGTTGCTTTCCACTAAGACAGCGAAACCTAGCCACCTCAAAAGGCTGCTTGTCTGAACATCCATCACGCAACGGGGGAACTCGCCCCGGCGCCCGGGAGGGAGGCGGCATGAACTTCGGGGCTCCCCAGCCTGCCGCGGCCGCGTCGCCGAGACCCTGCCGGCCCCGAGCAGACCCGCGGGGAAGGGCCGCGGGCAGCCCGCGCTACTTACGGGTCTTGGGGGTAGTGCTAGCCTCGGGCGTGGCCGTGGTGGACTCCTGGAAGGGAGACAGCGTCCAGGACGGAGCGGAGTCGTGCACGTAGATCTTGTAGGCGGAGGTAGCGTGTGCCGCAGTGGGCCCGGCGGGCGGCGGCGGGGTGCCGGCGGCGGGCGGCGGCCGGGCGCCGAGGACGGCGGTGCCGGGGGGGCCGGTGGCGGGCAGCGCCGTGTGCGGGGCGGCCGTGTGCCGCGCCGCCGTGGGCCGCGGGCCGCCCCGCGCCGGGCCGCGGGTGCCGGGGGGCCGCGGGGGGGCCCTGCTCATGGTGGTGAGGCGGGGGCTGATGCGGTTGGGCGGCCGCGGCGTGGCGGCGGCCGCCGCGGTGGTCTCCGCGCCCCGCGGGGGGGCGGTGGGCTTGGAGAGGAAGAAGGGGTCCTGCCCCATCCCCTTGGAGTCCATCAGCTCGGTGGGGACGTACTCCTTGACCGAGCCCACCACGATCCACTTGAGCAGCATGAGGCTGAGCCCTAGCCCGACGAAGCCGATGAAGAGGGGCACCACGCACAGCCACGTCTGCTGCCGGTTCCAGACGATGCAGTCGCTGCAGCGCAGCTCCCGCGGCGGCCCCCCGGCCCCATCCCCGCCCGGGCCCCCCGCCGCCGCCGCCGCCGCTGCCGCCTCCGCCGCCCCGGGCGCCGCGGCGCCGGCAGCCCCCTCGCTCATCCTAGGGGCCGTCCGCAGCCCCGCCGCGGCCGCGGGGCATCAGCGCGCCGGCGGCATGCGGCGGCGGCAGCGCCCGCTCAGTCACGCCGCCGGCATGGCATGCCCTGCACCGCCGCGCCGCCCCGCGCCGCCTCCCGCGGCCGCCGAGTCAGCGGGACGGCCGCGGCCGCGCCATCCGCCGGCGCCCTCCTCGCCGCCGCCCGCTTCTGCCTCTTCGCTCGCCTTCTTCGCCCGTCCTTTTTTTTTTTTTTTTTTTTTCCCCTTGCAGTAAGTCGCACGGATCAGCCTCCCGGGGCTTTTTTCGTTTTTTATCCCAAGCGCGCGGGTCCGGCGGCGGGCAGACGCATTCCTTCACACGCCCGTTCCTCCTCGCCTCTCCGCCGGGTGGGAGATTTTTGTCTTTCCTTCTCTCCTTCCTTCCTTCCTTCCTCTCCTCCGCTCCCTCCCCCGCCCCGCTCGGCTCCCGCCTATGCCCGGCCGCGGCGCAGCAGCACCCCCGGCCGCTCCGCGGGGGGCGGCGGCGCGGCGCAGCCGCCACTCCGCGGCCGCGCGGCCAACCCGCGCCGGCGCCGGGCCGGGGGGGCCGATCGGCGGGCGGGGCCCGGGGCAGGCGGCGCGGCGGCTCCGCGCCCGCGCTCAGGTCCGGCCGCGCACCAGAACTCCGGCGAGGGGCCCCGCGACGGAGGGGCCAATCCGCACGCCCAGAAATTAAAAGAGAGGCCCGGCGGGGAGCGCAGCGCCGCAGCGGGCGAAGGGACGGATCCGGCGAAGAGCCCGGCCCGCGCAGGCAGCCCCGCCAGGCTCGCAGCGTCGCTCCGCTCCCGTCTCGCTGCCGCGGTGCAGGCAGGCAGCGCGCACGGAGCCAGGCGCCTCCCACCAAAGCCTAATGGTGGTTTCTTAATGCGCACAAGATAAATAAATGATCCAGGCAAACCCCTCGGGAGGGTGTATGCTATGGCAAGCGGAGCCTAGAAAAGGAGGAAAAAGAAAGAAGGAAAGGAAAAGAAAAAAGAAAGAAAGAAGCTCCTGAAACCGTCCTGGGGGCAGTAACCCAATAGGGCACAGGCTGCAGCTGTATGTCAAAAGAGACATGTGTGGGGGGAGCAGAGGGGTGTGCGTGTGTATGAGGGAGGTGGAGACACCTTCAGAGAGGATTCCTAGCGAAAGACAAGGCTCCTGACACTGATGCGATCTGATAACTAACAATAAGCAGCATTTTGTTGTTGTTTCTAAAAGCGATTCCTTAAAGGAAAACAAAACCCACCAGCCACCTGCACCAAAAAGCCCTTTTCAGCAGCCGGGGGCAGCTGATGCCACGGCCACATAGGAAGGTTGCAGCTGCCAGGCAAGTTTCGACACTGAAGCTGCTCTGGCTTCTTCATCTCTGCCTGCAGTGGTGAGTTAAGTTCAGTGTGCTGAAGAACGTGTCCTTTTCACTCACTCACTGGACACAACATTTAAACAGCTAGGATGGTCCCTGAAGGTTAACAGCCGTGTATCAAAGGGTGGTTTTATTGCCTTAGACTACTATTTTCAAAATTTTAGAAAATGACGTATGAAAAATGTATGTGCAGATATATTTAACCCCTTCTTCTGCACTGTTTCCCCATTCATGTCATTTCTTGGTATTGACACATCAGTACAAGTTCCTGAGTCGTTCATTAAACAGTGTATTAATATTTATGCAAAATAATTGAGCAGAAAAAACGGAAATGAAATGTGAAATGTTTGTTCTGTATATACACAAATACAGAAAATAAATATTGCAACTGAAAAGTATCACGTTTGAATTTTTGTTCAAAAGGAATGTTAATAGCATTTATAACACAGTATGAAAATTACATTAAGTTGACAGCTAGATTATTGTCACTTCAAGCAAACAAACCGGAGCTTGGCTGCTTCCTTAAGACAGGTCTATGCTAACGGCTTTTAGGAAATCTGTGGAAGTGGCATATCAGGCAGGTGTTCTGTTTAAATACTTTCTCATAAAAAAAACCACTTTGGCCTTGGAAAATAGGAATATAGAGATTTCTATTAATTTGTCGAAGAGGCAAAAGGATTGGGAGAAAGCATTTAGAAATGAGCACGTGAGCACTGTCCAGTACTCAACTGGATGCCCATTAAAGCAAGCAAATGGGCAAGACAGTGAAGCCTTGGGACTCACCAGAGGCTCTGTCACCGATTTAAGGGAATCCAAGACTTTCTGTGGGATGCTGGAACTAGGTGCTTACAGCGGCGAGCACCTGCCCTGCGCAGCCCTCGCCGTCCCTGCAGACCACGCGTACCTGTGTTCTGCTCCTGACACTGTGCCATCTGTACAAAACGTTCTTTAGCTCTTGCCTCTTCTGCAACCATATGGCTGTTCCCTAAGCTCTATATATGAATTGTTCTTTGTATTCATTCTCAATTTACACATGTATCTTCGGAGAATAAAACACTTGAAAAACGTTTTACAACACTCACAAGCCAGAGAGCTTTTACTTTTCTCAGGACTAAGTCCAGAAGACTTTTACTGTTTCATCTGTCTCAGGTGTGCTCCTCCCCCCAGGAAGATTTTCAAGCTGTCAGCTCCTAAAATTTGTAATGGTATCACATTCTAATGCCTTTACATTAAGATAACTCAAAGTGTACACATTTCTTTAATATTGAAAGACTTCATGTGTTACAAGTAAAAAAATTTCAGGCTCCTTTTTCTATGGTTTCCTATTCTTATCATTGGGTTTTGTCAAACAGTGACTGTTTTTGAAATTGATTGTGAAATACTTTCAGTATGTTTTACTTCACTGAATTACTTAAAAACAGATCATTATCCGGATAAGTTAATGAAGGTCTTATCGTTGAGTATCATCCTCTTTCAAGAAAGTTCTTTGGTCTGAAAAGATGAAATGACTATGCACACAGCTTCCCCTTAATCCCATAGTAAATGCAAGTTTATTTTAAGTAGGCTATCCTTCAGTAAAAGAAAGGATGAGCTATCTCACATTTACTCTGAAGTGTTACAGAATTTTGCTATGCACCTAGACAGACACCTGAGCACAAGCAGAGTATGGAAACTTGTTCCTGTAGTAATTAGTTCATGAGTTACACTGTTCTGATGTCCATAAAAATATAAACTCTATATTCTTCTAGATTATTTGTATGTCCTTAAGAATTAATATTCAAATCATAATCTGTTTCTCAAAGCAGCCCACTCTTGTTAAACTGAATCTGTTAAGTACATTAATTCTAATTTACGTAGGTATTTTGTAAGTTTCACTTGCATTTCTTCCTACTCATTCTGTATCATAGCCCAGCTTTTTTGCTTTTTCTGGAAATATGTTTATCATGATCAGAAAACAACATATAATTTGTTTTTCTTGGCTTACTTTTCTTCATTTATTCTGTATATAAATGCCCCAGGATTCTGGCTAAGAAATCCTTACCTCAGTATCTCCTTGAGGACATCTGTGAATGGGACTGAATTAAATAATTTATCTATGATGAAGTCAAAAGTGGTATTTTCTTAAGGACTGGCATGACACACGCATACAGGATACATTCTTGATACATATATTGCATTGTTTATCACACACCACTTAAATTTTGGCTGTTTTGACTTCATATACACTTCTATACAGCAGAATGATTTACAGTGACATAGCCTTTAAACTGTGAAATATAATAAGTTAATTAAAGGAATTAGATTTGCTTTAACTTTTATCATGGAATCAGTTCCAGTAATCTCAGAATAACCATCCTCAGAATAGTCAACAGCAGCAATGAAAATTCAAAATTGGAAAAGACGACCCTTTTGGAACCATGTCCATTTCAGTACCAAAACACCAGGCATTTCAGATGCCTATGTTCAAATCCAACATACTCATATATTTAGAAGCCATTCTTTCCTCTCCAACTCCACAAAATATCTGAAGACATTCATTATTAATTTACATAAATATTATCTGACACTGTGAACATCAAAACTTCTTGAGTTACCTTGCATTACGGTGCTATCAGCAGCTGAGAGCATAAACACTCTCTCGAAACCCTGAGCTCCTACAGCACACACCTTATTTGCTATGTTCTGATAGCTTGGCAGTTGGATGAAGGAAACAAAGTATAATTTCACAAATACTGGAGTTGTGGCTGGTTCTATCAACATGTGCTACATTCCAGTGGTATTTTCCCAAACTAGGGCATTTGAATATTCTCACTCCATTCTTCCTCTTAGCTTTCAACCCCAAAGCAGCTACAACATATGTCTCCCTAATGATTAGTTCACAGTCAGAGACAACTTTGCTTTTTGTCTGAGGTCTGCGTTTAATTCTATTCCTTCTTCCATATGAAACATATAAATAGTTTTCCACTGATCCCATAAATCAATGCTCAGAACTAAAGCACCCTTTTCCACCCTGATTGCTAAAATAGCTGTTAGGCGAGACAAACAGACTAGCTTTATTCAAATAATTATAAAGAGGCTTGGGCTATATACCTGTGCGTCATGTAGAGCCCAAAGTATTCCACCTTGTACTTTTACATAGGGTGTTAGAAAGGCTCCTACACCATGAGTTGTGGCGAGTCAGGAGCCTACCACAGAGTTCAAAAGCACAGCAGCAATTTGGGATGTTAGCAAGCTGCTAGTTAGCATTATGTCAATCTCATACAGGTGTGAGATGAGTGACAGTTAATTTTGGAAATAAGGAGAAGAGTCTGCTCTGTCTCTCTAATATAAATTCTGAATAACAATCCCATAGCTAAATTAATGGGGTAAAATACACCTATCTCTTTACATGGTGCAAGCATGTTGATTGCTTCTCAATAATCAGCATGTCCTCATCTTTTTCAAATCATGTGTAGCCTATTTGCAAATGCCAGAGCTGCCACTAAATATTTAGAATTACAATTGAATCTACGCCAGTGAATATATACAATTCAAATGTCTATCTTGGCATGGTTCATAATGATTAATTGAAATACTCAATAATGTTAGCAAAACTTCCCCCTCGAAACTTGCAAAACATGTTTCAATCAGGAAATGTTAATAATTTGAATACATTCCTTGGAAGAATTTATTACTAAATAACTGAAAACCTAAAAGCATGACTCACTTCTTATCAAGCCAAATTCTCAATATTCTCCACTCTTAGCTGACCATAAATTTCAATGGGAGAAATTCTGCTTGGCAAGAATATAATCTAAGTAGTTTTTAAATTCTGATTTTAGTGCTATTGTATCAGTCTCTCAAGTACACATTTAATAGTGATTTCAGACAGACATATATAATGACTGTTCTTAACAATGCCCTTGTGATATACGGAAGCCACTGCAACACAACAGAGATGCATATATTACTCTTCAAACCTTTGTAACTCCTGAGATTTTTATCAGGAACATAAATTTAGGATGCCAAAGGAAGAAAGATTTGAAAGCAAGTGCTGAAAATCCCATCAAAGGGGCTTGATCCAAAGCATGATGAAGTCAGCAGAAATCTTTCAATATATTGCAATCTATCTTGGAATAGGCCCTAAATCAAAATTCAAATCTTACCAAGATTTGGGAAAAACTGATGACAATAGCAAGTGAAAAAAAGCTATAAGGTAATCTGTCATCAACAGACAAGAAAGTTAAAATTATTTACTATGATGAATCACTTTGATTTTTTTCCAGGAAGCCTGCACTTTTCCGTCCCAATTAATACTCTCCATCCCAATTAAGCAAGCAGAAAGGGAATATATGACATATTCAGACCTTGACGTATTTACTTTTTGCTTTCTAGGCTATTTGCTCTCCCATGTAATGGAAACTTCCGTCCACTACAGAAAACACCGCTGCTAGGGGTTGGTTGATAAATGATCTGGCTATGGATATTGTCATGTGACAAAACACCTTGGAAATGCCTGCATTTTTAGCAGCGTGAGGCAAGGAAGTATGAATATAGATTTTAAATATATCTTTAGTTCTGCTCCCCATTGCAGTGCCCTTTAAAATCTTGCATAAAGACTTGTTTTAAGTATACATGGATCGATACATCTGTAGTCTTCTGTACATATCTTTGTTATCAACTTGTGTGCTTCTATGAAACAGTTTTTGCTGTTTCAAGAAAATAGCAAAACAAAACATAAAATAATGTGTATTATATTTAATACGTTTATGTATTATGTTTAATATCATTAAATAGCAAAACTATATAAAAACGATCTGAGGTACTGTACTACCTATGGGCAAGACTCACAGCTGATTAAACCAAAATGCTTAGCAACTATCATTTAGTTATTAAGTTATAGATTAATTTCATATTCTTAAGACTTCATAGTTTCATACATGCCAGTAATACTTCTCCTCCTCAGTTTTGCTTTGGAAAAAAACATGGGTCTTGTGTTTTTATTGACTTGAGGAATGCATAATTGCACAAGGCTTTGCTACTCTGCAGTTTGGACAGTCACCAGTGCAGTGCAAAAGGAGGAGTAAGGGGCGATGCACAATTTGCTTGGCAATTTCATGTGAACCTGAAAAAGTCAAGCCTCCATTGCCTTCATACACTGGCTAGCACAGGAAGAAAATTAGGTATGTGGGCTGAAAGGGAGCTGGGGTACATTTTGACCAAGTGTCCAATCTGTACATGGAAGAGACCAACATACTAGGATGTGCCTGCCCTTTAGTTTGCACAAAACAGCTTTAGTCTTTGCAACGAGGTGAGAAATAAACAACTTTTTCTGCAGTGATTTCCACATGCTACCAAAGGGACAAAGATTGTTAGGAATAAACTCTTAAAATGTACCTCAGGGTAAGAGGGGTGGTAGTCTGGGGCCTCCTCTTGCAGATTGCTGCAGGGACAGGCAGCGGTGGGTGCCAGCCAGCCTCCAAGTGACCTGTGTGCCCCCAGCTCTGCCGCAGAGGTACAAGCCTGGAAACTCCCTTGGTAACAGGTCTGAAGCTTCCAATTTTTTCATGCTTAATTTCTCCTGGAAATTAACCGAAAGTAACAGTGTGTCAAATTTAAGAAGAAAGATGTTAAGGCATCCAAGTAGTGAATTTTCTCTATTAAGTAGTTTCAGCTATTTCAGGTTCTGAACTTGCCTCCAGAGAGACACAAATGCTCTTTACAAATGGTAAATTTGCAAGGCAAACAGTGCACCTCTGGATGATTTGGTACTTAGCCTTAAATTGTTTGTTGCCCTCTCTAAAAGTAAAATTATTTAGCAATACTTTTTTTTTCAAGTCTTGATCAGTTTTGGTGGCAAATAAAATTACATTTTGTCACAGTCTTTGGATAAATAGGACATTAATCATAGCTGTTATATTAAAAGAGACAGATTCCATATTTAAATAAATGGTTTCAAATATTTTTAAAGGTATTAGAATGATCAGAAAATGAAGCAGGCCTACAGTAGCAACAGAGATCCAGATTAGAGGGGAGAATAAAATAGTGATGGGAGAAGTACTACCTAAATTATATTTAATGTTATTGCAAAGTTAAAACTTCATCAGCCCCAGCAATTAAATTACATTCAAAGGGACTGGCTTCTCTGCCAAGAATGACCAAAAAAATGACAGGTCATCCCAAATATTGCTGTGATTTTAACACATAGAGAAACAGTAACAAGAGAAATGATGTTGTCAGCAATTAGCTCCTTTTGCGTAGTTCCTAGAGAAACAAAAATTATTTTTTTTTCTTACTATTACCATTCATCCAGTAACTTATTTTACCAGAATGTGTTATTGTACTACAGACTGGGTGCCAAGAGTGAATAAGCCAGTTCAGGTGGTGATTTGCTTTTAAGTTTTTGTAAGTTCTTCTATCACCATTTCCTTATATTCAAAGCAGCGTTTGCTTGCTACTCTCATAGCACGTTGTAAGGATTCATTCACTTCATTTTTGTAAAACTCTCTCATGGCACTCTTCATAGCTCTATGATCACTGTTTTGTTTGGTGTGGTGGTAGGGGCAGTTGGTCATATTCAGCCAGGGTAAGAACTAAACCTAAAACAGTACCTTCTTATATTTGAAATGTTAAAATCAGCCATTGAAATCCAAATCCCTTTCTACCGAGTTTGGAAATTCATTTGTAACCTTGAATTGCTCAGGGGTAGCAACGCTGAACAACACTGAGATAAACCTTCTGTGCTGTAACAGGTCAGTTCTCACGTAGCCGACTGGAGCCGATCCCAAATGTTCAGGCCGGAACCCATCTCGCGGTGGCCAGATCCCCAAACCCAAACATGGGTCAAGCAGCATTTACTTCTGAAGTGATCTAACGGCTATCAAAGGTAAGGCCCCTGTAAGCCCGGGAAAATTTCAGCAGTATTACATGGAAAGCCGTGAGTATTATTCACATGAGTTTGGCTGTCAGACTCCCACTACTTAGGAGGTTTAGCAGCCTAACAGGTAACTCTTTAAAAGCTGCCCTGAAAGTCCAGTAGAAGAGCAACAGATAGAAAAAGCCAAGGCAAACAGTCTACTCATCCTTCCATGTAACACAAAAGGAATTCACCCTATCAAACTTCCTAAAAATAGTTTTGTCGCACCCATCCTTACACAGTTGCATTTGACTAACCCTTTGAAGTAGAAAAAGCCCACAGGATCTAATCATTCTCATAGCTTAATCAGGAAAAAAAGCTGGATGTTTCATCTTTAAAGCTTTGAGACATCCATGAAATCACTCAAATTTTCCAAGCACTTCACCTCTTAGTGGGTTTCAAGTATGTGGAAAAAATCAGCAGCTTTTTTTTCAATGCAGGAGTCAGAATGAACTGTTCCTCTGCATCCATATGTAAATATGAAGAACTTCTCTATTCCTGGACTAAAGCAGCATAAAGAGCTGTGGAAAACAAAGTGGATGGGACTCCTGTTTTTATCACTGTTGTGTATTTCAGTTTAACTGCAAATGGAGAGACACTAGAGAGAATAAATAAGTAGCAAAACAATGCCTAGAGCGAGATAGCCGCTGAATGAATATTTCAGAGAGCGCAAGAGATGGAATGTTAATTGATAAATACCTGACTGGTACTTCTGTATACACAATGAATTGTACGAAACTGGGATAAAAAGGAAGAATGTTCTCTGAAAACATTAGGATTTCATATCAACGTTGACATCCATGTTTCCACTTACTAACATTGTCAGTGTTAGCATTTATTTTGTCCAGTGGAAAACAAGAATTAGTTACTCTGCAATCCCAATCAGTAATTCTCAATCATACTACTATAATGCTTTGACCGTGTGTTCAACGCACATATTGATGCACAGCCCTCATCGTGGTAGTTACTCTCTACAGTTCAGCAGGTGGGGATCTAGTGTTTAGTAAACAATATTAACACAGTAAACAATACACCTTGCATATTCTGATATTATAATATCAGAATATATTATATTGCAAATGCCAGAGAATATATTATAATATAATAGCAAACATGATGAACTAAAGATATAAGGTTTGTTGGAAGGTGGATTTTTTTTTTTTTTTTTTAAATCAGACCAGCCAAGATAGTTTTACACAGAAAACAAGCTTTCAGTCACACAAACCTTCCTTTATTTTAAACTCTTACCTTTTCCTGCAAACCTAAATTTTTAACATCACTGACAGGTCTAAAGGGTGAGTGGCAAAGCTTTTATATGTATGTATGTGTGTGTGTGTGTGTATAAAAATAAGTATAAAAATATATATATGGTGAGGGAGGATGTGCATATATATTTGAAAAAGAAGACATTAAGACTGTGGAATAAACAGAAAATTACATATTATGGTTATGGTGAAAAATTCTGTGACTTTGGTGAATGCTTTTATACGTAAAGTGACAATCAGCTGCTAATCAAATTCACACTGAACTCAGCCTGGAATACAAATACACACATGCATGTTGTCTTGTTTTAAAAGCAATCCAATGCAGAACCACTTTATTGAATCCTATTTTTAAGGTCTTCCAGTTAGATGCCCATGACCCAGCAGGCTATTCTGGCAGCCAGAAACTTGAAGCTAGTCTCTCACCATCGGTTAGGATGCATGTGGGACTCCCTAAGGACACAAGGAGAAATCCCTCAACAAGACAGCTTTAAAATGCTTTTTTCAAGAACAAAATCACATAAGCTCCCAATCACAAAACAGCATCAGAATTCCCACACCTCTTGTCTGTGCAAAATAAAGATTTCTATTTAAAACAGCAGTTAATCGAGGCTAAGTGGCTAGACTTGATACACTGCTCAGCTACTTGTCTATCCTACAGCCATCCACATTTCCCTTCATCTCTGAACCTATTTTTAAAGGGGAAACCTCTCCTGTCAACCTGTCTGTAATCAAAGAATCAGGCTCATCAGAATGTTAAATCTGTGTTCAGAACCGTAAGACCAGAAATGAAGACTTCAGAATTTCTTGCTTTAGTTCCCTGATCATCAAAACCTCTGAGCATGGAAATCATGAGTGTCCACAAGGTCTCCACATAAGCTTCTACTGCTATTTCTTCAGTTCCTTTTTTTGTTATACTCACATTAAGCATGTAATACAAAATAACAAGGTGCACAATGCAGCAAAACAATTTTAAAACAGAGTGCCATAAGTCTTCATTTCCAACATTTATTTGTACATCTTATATAAAGCACATGTGCAGAAGTGCTGCAGGATCTCCTGCTTCCATTGAAATCAGCAGTCAATTACATGAATTCCATATAAACCTAATTTCTACAAATTTAGGTGCCTGAAAGTAGAGGTTGACTGAGTATCTATAAAAGTCAAGATGTGCTGTTATCCTAGAGCTTGGCTAGCATGTACATTGCATTCTTGTATATAACTTTGATTCCAAAAAAGTTGTGCGATCAGAAGACGGAGGCAGGCTTTAGCTGACAAAGCCTGTCACACGGTCACCTGAATGTAGTTTTCAGCTTGAAGTGGGGGCAAGAACAATGTATGGTATTAATTTACCTTATGCAGCTCTGTCTCTGTCATGACTGAGGAGGAAACTCTCCTGTAGGTCTTGCTGCTCTTCCTCTGAAGGTGGGGAATGATCAGCTTATGTATTTCATTACCTTCCACACTCCTGGGGATATGCCCTGGATTCAACCACTCTAAATCAAGTATTCAAGTTCAGCCTCCTTCTCTCAGCCCTGCTATGCAACAGGCCAAACTGTGCTGGCACCTACAAGAAACTTTCCTCTAGCAGCTTGTGACAAACAGCTTCTAAAATGAAAACTGCTCCTAAAAAATAAATATCTTGCATATAAATTCAAAAGTATACATAGGCATGAGACAGAGCTTGAAAGAACAAAAAATCTGTAACCGTTGGTCTCGCAAAACTTGCCTCTCCCAAATGTTGGGAAATCCTAGCTGTTTTAAGTCTATTCTTCAGGGTCACTGTCTTTGTTCATTGTTTTTGCTCAAACTGTTCTTGACTACTGAGTTGCCTTTCTATTCCAGCATGAGGAAGCTTTTAATGATTAAGCATCCTTTTGATAAAGAAAGCGATACAATTTTAATTACTTCCCCTGTAATAGCCTCACCATTAACTCTTATGAGGTGATGTATAGAAGGGTGTCTTGCCTCTGGTCCTTGCTTCGTCTCCTGCTTGTTCTTCCTAACAGCTTCTTTTGATTGAATTAGAAAAAAAATCAAGTAGGGAAATGCGTACATACTGCTAATAACATACACACAATCTGACTTACTCCACAGCACTCTGCTTAAATATACAAGTAAGATAAAAATTACTGCTAAGATGAAAAGCACTTTTCATCTTAAGACCCCATTTCATATCACATAAAACTTTCTTAAAATATGTTCCTTTAGAGATATATATTTGCAATTTCAATGCTAGCAATGCCAGCCAAAGTAGGAACATTGAAGGAAATGTTAAGCTCAATCAGTTCAATCATTAAAGTTATACAAATGTAAAAACATATTCCTTCTTTTTAAATGTTACTACATTTTAGTTACAATCATAAGATTCAAGAAGTGATGATGGCACATAAATGTCAAAAATTTGACAGCATCATAGGGTGAAATCCAGTCCCAGCTGTGGTCAATAGCAGAACTCCTCTGTATTTCAACAGGAACAGGATTTTAGCTACAATCTTCACAGAGCTGAGAACTGAGTCAAGTTTAAAAGTGAAACTGTTGAGATTACATGTCTGTACGAGCAGACAGCAAATTTTCACTCTGTGCTCGTAGCTCAGGAAGTTCTTCTGAAGCAAAATACAGTAAACCAGAAGAGTGAGAGTAAGACAGACTTGTATATACACAACCTGATGTCATTGTTATCTATATTTTGACAGTACTTGCTGTCTTGAGAAAAGGAAGCAACAAAAATGTCACATCCCTTGGCCTGAGACCGTGGTGGCAGAGCAATGTCCTCCAAGAGGCAATGTTTTTCTCTGAGACTAGTGCTGCTTACTGTTCAGCAGCTATCAGTATCTATCCACGTCAAATACAGGACGAGTAAACTGTATAAGCAGTAAGGAATTCTCCTTCCAGGTACCTTGTTCAGGGTATGTGCCAAAAGATGTCACCCACAAAGACTGCAAAGGTGCTTCCTGCCTAACCAGAGCACTTCTTTGGGTGGTGGCATGCATTTTTCCTTCCCCACAACGTTCCATGCCTTTACTTACTGAATCAAAGTGATTTCTAATTAGAAGTTATTTTCTTCATAAAAGTCATTAAAATAAGGAGAATTGCCATTTAGTTAAATATATTCCTCTTGTACTGTCATATTTATTGCTACAGTAAGATTTTTAGTTTTGAAGTGACCTTTGAAAGTGAGCCACGCAACAAGTGCTTGCCTTTGCCACTGGGTCTTCTTTACTTTTAAAAACCCACATATACCAAAAAATAAACATTGCAACTTACTCTAAACAGAAAAATTCTGAATAATATATTTTTTAAATCATTGTTCAAAAATGTCATCTATGGCAATGCGGTAATTTAGACTTAAATGTTTATTACTGAGTCTATGGAATTAAAGAGATCTTTCTTATTGGTTCTTTGAAATTTGCAATTTAGTCAAGTAAATCACTTACTTTATGAGACAATTTTTGACATCCATACACATTCTGAATTACATGCCAGCTCACAAGAAGCCATGCTCACTATATTTTTAGAAAATAACAAGTGACTTGGATTACTCAGTTTCAAATGTCTTGTAAAATCCTTACCTTTCTGAGAATCTCAAGAAACATTAAGAAGTTATATCTATGGCCAAGATAGCTGGAAATCAAAAATAACAGGAAGGACAGTTGAATAATAAAATATATTAAAATAAAGTGAGCATATTCAAACTGAGACCATCTGAATCTCTGAGGGTCAGTTTTGGTGTTCAAATAATGTATAATATATTGGGGTATAAAGAGTCTACATTTTTATTCAAATTTGTTTTTCTTTCAAGTTCAGAATTACCAGCAAAAAAAAATTACTCTAATTACAATGCATTGCATACAAACAGTGATTAGAGCTTACTGGATTGTTAGGATACCACACCATGCAACTCATTAGATCAAACTGAGTGAATGCCTACACTGTACCATTTTTTCAACAGATAAATCAAGTCAAGCTCTCTCAGAAAACCTAAATATTTATGACCAAAAAATTATGAGTGTCAAACCTGCTAGGCACCAGTTACATGATTCCTGATTCAAAACTATGAAATAATTGTGGGAAAAAGCAGCCACAATATAGGATAGTATTAAAAAACAGTAGCAGCAAAATCAATTTTAATTAATTCCCAAAGAATGAATATGTAGAGACCAAAACCATTTCTCCAATCTATTAATAAAACTTATTTTTTATTTAGTTTTATAGAATCCATCAAAGGAATGCTAAATGACTGAGAAAGGTGCACATGAAAGCACTGAAATAAATGAATTGCATACAAAGGAGATGTTTCTACATTTCTGATGTTAAGAGAGTTAAGTACAAATATCTGGAGGGCAGAACAACTCTCTGAGGTTGTACATTCAAAATGAAGTAGCTGAACATACTATTTGTGGCCATATTAAAAATAAAATTGTCCACTGGAAAAAAAATGGCCAATCCATGTACTAGAAAATCTAATTTTTAAACTTTTAATTAGATTTTAGCTATAGAAAAATTATTAGTATTTTGCAGATATGTGGTATTATAGCAGAAATTAGCTAAATTCTGACCCATCATTTGGCTCCAATTGCTGGTTTTCAAAAGCTAAATTACATTTTATGATTTTTGTTGAGGAACAGAACACAAATCTAGCTGGCTGCAGAGATTTTAAGTACTGAATTTTAAATTTGTTTCCTCTGAAGTTTAAACTTATGGCTTTTAACAAAAATGATATTCTGTTGTTATATGCCAGTGATGACAGGTTAATGGATTAGGTCAGGCATAGTCTGTGCACGAGTGACTGAGAAAGACAATGAGAGACAAGCAATCTCTTCCACCATTTTTGCATTTCCAGTACCTTGTAAACCAGTATTTTAGCCTTAAATATTTCCGAGTTCATAGACTACCAGTGTAATATAAAGTGCTTTGTTCACACTTCTTTACTTTGGTTTATTAACAATGCCTGCCAGTAGTAAAAGACTCCAGGGGTTAACACTTGAATAGCTTTAAGTGAGATGCCTCTTAAAAGCACTTTAAATGCTTTCTAATATAGTCATAGTTTCTTGACAAGCTCTAGCTCACTGCAAAGCTGCTGCCTGGACACTCGTGTATGATCTGTTCCTACTGCAAGTCCAGCTCAAGGCAAGTGAGCCTGCATAATTAACATTTTGTATCTGTGCAACTGGTGGAAAACTCAGGTTTAGAATAGCATTATGTGATGCATATCATATTTTAAGGAAAGGTAGAAGTAAGCATATGGAACTAGTGCCCTTTTGCGTAGATGCTGGATTTCTTTAAAATATTGTAACATTCTCTTACCATCTGACATATAAAATGCTACTTCTTACTTATAAAAATGTTGGTGTTAGAACTAATATCTAGTCAACCAAATCTCGGCCTTCAATGGGCACTGAGTTCAATCAAAAGTTCTGCAGTGTTTCTATGACACACTAACCCTAAAATCTGTACTGTGTATAAATACATCATGCAGTCTCTAAGCAATGCTAATAAACCAAAAGCCATATGAAACTGCAGCATGTTGAGGATAAAAGAATAACTTGCATGATGCATAATTTGCAAAATATTACTACACTGGTTTTTAACTGCAGTTCAGGTCACTTCTAATAGTAAATGTGTAGATTAATCAGGATTCCAAAGATCCTCTGTACCCATAATATGGGAATTATCCTCACAGAAGCTCACAGTTGTGCTGTTAATGTGCCCACAAAAGCCACACAACTACAGCAGACTGAGATCCGCTAAGTTAGTAGGGGACTGTCTTAGCTATTTACAGAGGGCTAGTATTCAGTAGAAAACAAATACTAGATGAATAAAACCTAGTGACCCTCTGAAAGATGGTAGCTTATTACAGAAATGGAATACTTCTGAGCTGACCTCTTGGTTCCCACAGTAGACAGATACCTTTCAAAAAAGGCATGGATAGGACAAGAGGTTGATGACAGATTTCATTTGAGCTTCCTATTTTTTTTTTACAGTTTTCTTTTGGCTCTGTGTTGCCAACTTTGAGATTAATAACACTTTTTTTTGCCTGTCTGATACTGAAAAGCCTCTGATAATGCTAATAAGCAACAGACATGTTTCTGTGGAAACAGCACATCCAAATAAAAGAACTGCACAAACTCTTTTGTCTACAACCCAACACAACCTTGGAAAACCTAGACTGGGTATTTTTCCCACTGACTTGCAAAAGTCAGTTTGGGAGCTGGTAGCATCAAGTGCCAGGACACAGAAAAATCTGTCTTAGTGAATATTAATCCAGGAGCTAAGTGGTGGGACAACCCATCGCTTCAGAAAGCCCTGTTACAGACATACACAATACTACTGCAATGGTATTTGTACAACACTTCCAAGGCTGGACAATAACTAGAATTTAACACAGAAATAGTTTTCTTGATTTCATTGTAATTGGTCCCAGGCTTAAAATTAAACTCAAGTTTATGTATTAAATTTGCCTAATTGCTTTGCTACATTATGTCTCTGTACCTAAATGTTAGTGTAACATCCAGACAGGTTGTAAACTATAGTTTAATACTAATGCCTAGATGTAAAAGTATGGATGTACATTTGTCACCATGGGACATTGCATAATTCACACATTCATTATGCAGCAGCAAACACATGGATCTATAATCCATCCTGAACAGCCGTATTCAAGCTGTCTAGATTTTAGTCAAAGCTACCCATTTACTCTTAAACTGCTTGTGCTCGTATAATGGACTAAGCAGACACGTTTACCAGAGCAATCTTGAAAGTCATCTGATTGCACATAGTATATGCATTGTGTATAGCAACATAAAATTCTCTTTCTGCATGTAACCTTTTATCCCCTCAGACAAGTAGAGTCTTGCTTTGCAATTATAATCATCCTCTCCAAGTTAGATGGCGTAGTAATAACCCAGAAAACATTGCTAGCCATCACCCTATGTATCTCGATAGAACTTTCAATATTGCCATAGAAGCATGAGTAACATCTCTGAACAGTCAGGACACAGCCTGTGAATTCTCTACCCGATACGACAGCTCCAACAGAGCAAGCACAAACACTGAGCTCAGGGCTGAGTGATACTGCAGTCCCTTCAGCCTATTCACAGCTGGCAGAGATTTAACCATGCACACGCACAGATCAAAACACAGAAGGTACATGTAATGTTTGGGTTGAGGAGCGTGTCATTATATTGCACTCAGCAGCGATTAATGGAGTTTCCCTGTTTGACTCCTCAGTGAGGTGTGCATTTTCAAGAGATGATGCCAAGTACAATCCTGCTGTTTTTGTGAAGGGATTTTTTTTCCTGCATGTTGTGTCAGAGTGCTATGAAATGCAAGGATACCTTTCTTGCAGGTTTTGCAGTATGCCTATCAGATCTGTACTGTTACTTCTTGAACACTGACAACACATTTTTTACACAGTGTCAAATATCTCCCAGGCAGGTTGCATCTACCACTGAAGGCATTTGTTTAGGAGAGACTCGGATCCTTCAGAGGGCATGTGCTGTTTTCCTTTCTCTCCCTCTCTTTTCCTTTCTTTTCTCCCCCCTTTTTTTTCCTCCTTCTCTTGCTTCTGGCCTGCAGCGTATGCAGCTCATGAGGTCCGTTGCTTTCTATAACTCTCAGTAGATTCAGCCCAACTAAGAAACTTTTATAAGGCTTGTTTTAACTATTTTGCCACAGATGGTACATATGTAACCTTTTCTGTTGCTATTTGTTCTATAAACTTTGACCTGATAGTTTATGTGTGTGTCTGCAAGGGCAGGTCTCTAAGATCCTCCTCTCAGAACTAACTTTTCTTCCCCTCCTCTCTGCCACCTCTATTGCTATTAGAGGTCTTTAACAGAAAATCTAAGATTTAAGAAGTGACCTTACAATCTGAGACAATGAACTAACAAAAAGGATATTCCAGAAAAAAAATCATTATTTGCCCTGAAGAAAATGAAAGTTTCATCTATTTTAAATGACAATTGGAAGTAAATTTTATCTAAAGAGAGGAATTTTACCCCAGTTCCAATACAGTATAGTTTCACTTTTTGACAAGGTGGTTTATTTCCCGGATTGATACCAGTTCCCTTGCAGCAGCCCTGGCTCAGTTCCTTCCAAGGTTTTACCTTGAGATTCCTTGTCTCCAGGCAACTTCATTCACATGGCCAAGGCTGACATGTGAAGAAGTCCAAGGCTTGGTGTCCACTAGAAAGCTTGGCCTCTTGGTAGAAATATTGCAAATTTCGATTTACCCTTCAGTTCTCTGCTATGTTACATATTTCCAGTGGGAAAACTCTTTATGTCTCTGAGGCCCAGCTGCGTAACAGGAAGCGCAAGTCTCTTCACTGCTCCTTTTCAGTTTTGTCAGTACAGCTTATAAAGCCCTCAAGGTGAAACTGTATGACACACTAACTGTACCACAATCAGTTGCCTACTTTAGCTGGAGCTTGAGGCTTTTCTGTAACATAAATAATTATTATGAGTTTACTTACTAAAACAGTGCTAAAACCTTTTGTAAAATAGAGGCACTACTCCAATCACTGACATTAGTACAAACCAGGATAATGTTACTGCAGTCAGAGAAATGTATTAATGCTTTTGATAAAAGACTTGTATCCAGTCTTTCCCCCAGTTTTATATAAAACAAAGACTTATAAAGTAGGGGTGGTTTTTTTTGTTTTTTTAAACCCTAACTACTTTTCTTTTCAGGATTATAGTAAGTCTTGTCTAGGAGTCTGGGAAACTCATAAATACTGTTCTTGTTTTGTCATAGAAGGGACAGCAATAGCCTAAATACATGTATAATTTTCTTCTTTGGAAGAGGGAGGTATAATATAGTGAGCATAATTTCAATATAATTTCAGTGGGAAAGGATCCATCCTTAAATATTCCTCTAGTTACTAACTTCTGCTTTGATGACATGATTATTGTTTAAAAGTAGAAGAAAGAGAGATTTATACAGTGTGGGTGTTTTCACCTGCTGTATGTTAAAAAAAAAAAAAAAAATCCACAGCTTGAAGCACATCAGAGTAGCAGTGGTAATTAGGTATTGGCATATCATGCAGGAAAAAAAGAGCTTGAAAAATGATACAATAATATCAGCTTAATAAAGTTTTAGTATCCTAAAGCTATACAAAAAGCTCTCAAAGGGAAATGTAAATGGAGAACAGGGAACATTTATGATTCTTAGAGGGGAAAAAAAATCAATAATAAATACAGGGAATAAAGACAAGTCTTCCCATTTAAGTGTGTATGAGGAATAGGCTCACACAGCTGTATGCAGGTATTCAAATAGCCAGATGGCTTCTTACAAATACCAATTGCCATATCACACATGGCATCTTCCTGTAGAAGTTATTATAACTGTGAGTCTCACCAAATATATACACGCAGATGACTGCATCTAACAGGAAAGTTTTGCACCCAACAGAAATGAGAATGCTTAAAGAATATTGTTTGCTGAATCCATACAAAACCCCAAAACATTCTGGACCAAATTTTTTCTTTCAACCAAGTTCTAAAACTTTTACAAGCAGTCTTTCATAAGTTTTATGGTCAATACTTCTAAAATAAAACATAACTATATTGCTAATCATGAAAAGGAGCAATAAAACATCTCAAACAGACAAAATCTAAACTCTTACAAGATTATAGCAACCACAGGCATTTCTGTATTTTTTTCTGAAATGAACTGACAATTCAACCGAAGGAAAAATCACGGTAAAACAAACTGGAATACACATATTCACACAGCACATACACACACCCACTCACATGTTAAGCCTTTTTAATCTGGACAGAACAAAATGAGATTTATAACAACTTGTACTAGCTGAAACTCACTCTTGCATCTATTAGAGTCAACAACAACACACAAAAAACCCCACTAATCAAGCCAGCTGGAGCTGAGCTTAGACTGGATTACCTAGCAGGCAGCAGGCTTTACCTCGCTTTTATTCTCAAAGCCAGTGATTCTAAGCCAGCTCACCTGTAGCTACACAGGTGTTGTTGAAGACTGGAACTGGCTCTTGTTCAAGTACAGCTAGTCAGGCTAGTCCTGACAATTATAACTGGGCCCAGTAGAAAATATTAAGATTCAAGCATTTGTTTCAAATTGGAACAAAACCAAATTTTTGAAAGCTTCCTTAAAATGGAATTGCTTTTCTCTACCCAACTTGAATTGCTGGATGAAATCTTAGAGTGAAATATTGAATTGGGTCTCCTTGAGCCAATTTTTTATTCCTTAAAATTCTTCCCTCTTTTTTTTTCTCTTGTTCTACAAAAAACAATTTCCAGTTTGGTAAGTTACCTAAGAACATTTCATACATGGACAAAATTGCCCTCCTGTCCACTCTCATGGATTTTTTTCAGTACAAAGGTACAGAGTGAGTGAAACAGAGGAGTTTGCATTTTGCAGCTGAATTACATTACAACAACACAGATGGGACTTTAGATGTAAAGCTGTATTTTTAGCCAAAGCACAGTTGAAACAACTAATAACACCCAGTGTAGTTAGTGAAATATACAGTGACACTTTTAACACTTTTAGTCAGTGGCCAATATACAGTACATTGGCTTTGGAAAGTACGATCATTGAAAATATTTTTCCTTTGATGGAAAAGACTAGAATATTATATTCCAAATATGACTTCATTTTGGTGCTTCATTTGACTAGCACTCTTTGAAACTTTTCCTCCGGTTTCTCCTTTGTGAGTATGTGTGTGTGAAAACTGGTATTTTCATGGACATTTGTGCAATTGCTCCAGGGTGAAACATTTGCCATTTCTCTCAGAGAAAGCAGCTATTCCTTGTACGGATCGTGGAATTCCACCTCCAGAGCACAGGTGTGAATTTCTGCACATATGCAACTGTCAGAGGTAATGTTCAGTGTTTTCATGGTGAAACAATCATTTCCAACTGCAAAATCCTCTCATTTCATGAAGGATTTGAGGTAAGATCAAAACCATCTATCTCTATCATAAAGTATTGCTGTGGTGTTTCTCTAGTAGGGAAAGGCTTTATTATTTCTGGCATATTGCATATTTGAGCTTAAAAATTAGCAGATATCTTATGAAAATAAGAATTTGAAAGCACTGGAAGAATTCCAATTTAAAAGAACTAAGAAAGGCAGGAGTTTTGGTACAGTTTTTTTGCACAAGCACATATTCACTATTCTCAGTTCCGGGGTGCTGATTTTCAGGCGTTGATGACCCATGCAGACACATCAGGAGGTGCTGGACTAAAACCTGGAAGGATGCAGACACATCCCTCCAACAATTTCACTACGGGATTAACTTGTCACTATGCATAAGCTCTTATCACTGTAGGTTGTCACTAGTTCTGAAAGAATAAAAACCCAGTGGAAGTAACTCTGCACCAAGTCCTTTCCCATTAAAGAACATTACTGTTATATTATATGAAGGCGGGGGGGAAGATGATCTAAAAGATGTAGTAATTTTGGAGGCTTTGGAGCCTCCAATGGCAAAATGCTGGACTTTATATTGCAGGTAAACAGGATGCAGATCTTAGGAACTGGCTAGGGAGAAGCATTCCTAGGAAAAAAGACTTAAAGAGCGGATCAACCAAGCTGGTCGCGGGAAGGAAGAGGCTTCGTCTTGAAAGCCTGTTGATACTAGTAAGGAAAGCATTATTAGGCCATCCAAAGAAAAGATGACAGAACAGCCAAAGGGCTGCTTGTTTTTGACCTTAATGACAACAACAAGTTACCACAAACTAGTCACTGCTTTTTGAGGCATTTAACATTTAGGAAGATGAAAATATGAATATCTTTTCTCTGGAAAATTTCTTATTTCATAGTGTTCAATAGTATCTTCTAAACTGATAAAGCACACAAAGTCAAAACCCCATTCTGAACAGTTTTTGAAGGCTGTTTTTCTTGGTTCCTTGGTTAGTAGGAAAAGGGTAGTTAGCGGCTAGGCAAGGTCAGAGAGGCAGGGTGGTCAGGGTGCAAAATTCCAGATAAAGATGTAATGAACCGAACAGCTTTCACTGGCTGTGTTATGTAACCCCCACGTTCTCACCCAAAACAGAGTTAATTCATCTCTGGAAGGCAACAAAGTAAATTATGGAATAGATATGATAGCCCATCCTACTGTTGTTTCATTGTACACATTTTTATATACACACACACATATACACTTAATACAGATACAATTCATTAGTGTGTGGGTGGATATTTCTTGTATAAGAGCCCTAACTATGAATTATAACTCCACAGTACTAGGTTTTGTATACCAACACACATAGCTATATATACACATATATATATGTGTTTATGTGTTTATGTGTGCTTCTATATATTAAATATATAGGAGGGTGCTTAATTTCCAGAGAGCTTGAGATTTAAATCTTTTGAAGCCTGATGCTTCCCATGGAATTAAAATCTAGAAATGCAGGCAGGTTTCTTTCCATCACTGTGTGATTCAGCCTTTCCTGGTTAATATGAGCATACACTACACATCCAAAAGCTCCCCAGGGAAAGATTAAATTTTTCAAAAAGCCTTGAAAATCTTACGGTCAGCAGTTGACAGAATGAACACTCATTTAGCTAGCACCACTGGGCTCTGTAATTCATGGAGGTTCCATCATCAGTTTCTGCCATTACCAAATTATCTAACACGAGACTTCTTCCACCCAGACTCTCTCTGCTCATGTGTAAATCAGAACATAGTATCCCAGCAGTGTCAACGTCCCCTGAAGTGGCAGAAGTTGTTTAGCATATTTGTCAATAATGACTGCCACCTCTACTCCCAGACTTCTGCAAACTGCACAATACTGTACACTGCAACTATACTCCCTCCAGACTTGAACTGTTGTTCAGGTGCTACACCACGCTCCTTTAGCTTACTAACTTGAAACATCTGCACCGTCTCCATGACAAAGTGAAGATATGCCCAGTTCTGCCTTTTTCATCTCTTCTCTTCACTCCCTCACGGTACCCCATGTTAGGCCTTCTCCTGCCTCCCTGAATATGTCTCTTATTTTCACATATATAATCTTTAAAGTATCAGTGACAGAAAATAAGCCCTCAGATGGCATTAGAGAAGCTGCAGTAACAGGAATGGGGAGACGACAGAGGCTAGGGACATGGGGTAGAGTTCAGGTCACGCAGATGGAAGTGGTGAGACCACAGAGATTATTCCAGATCCCAGGTGTTTAAAAATCCCTATGCAATCACTTGCCAAAGACTGATATTAACTTGGCTTTTGATCTTTTAGGTATGCTCAGCTCAGGTTTTTAAGCTTTGCTTCTCAGTCATGGAGTTCAGAAAAGTATTAAAATGAAAGATGAGCTTCTTAGTTAATCATATACCTCTAGCAGCATTAAATGCTAAATAGCCTCATGATAAAATTCAATGACTGGAAGAACCTACTGGAGGATCCTAAACTGACTCGTAGAAAGACCAGTACTGAATTTCAGATGAAGGAGGAGTCACTGAAGATTTCGGAGAAAGGTTTATCAGGTATCATTAGGCCAACTAAAATATATATTGCTATTATTTGTTTTACAGTAGTAAGTTGTGCTACTGTGCTGTTCCTTTACACAACAGAAGACAGTTGTTTCCCTGAAGATTGTAGTCTAAATAGAAAAGTCTAACTAGAACATGCATTTTAAAGAAGCTGAACCACAGTACACAGGAAATTAGTGACACTACTATCTAGACAACTAAATGGCTTGTCCAGCTAAACACCTATCTGATACATCCTCTGTTCTTAGGAATGAAACACATAAGCTAACTGCCAGCACACACACTTACAAGGCTTTTTAAAATGCCTGTTTTGCCTATTTCCTTGTCATTTGCTTTGCCATTACTTTAGTTTCACGTGAACTGGAATTCCCTTTGCAAAGGTAATGTTTGCAAGAACTTTTCTGAAATCCTATGTCCAAAGTGGGAGGCATATTTTGAAAACACCAAAACACATTCTTGTAATGTTACAGTAATAAATCAGTATCACATTTTGCAGGTAACATCTTGTCTTTCAAGCATTACCATTTGCTACAAGTTCACAGTTTGGTGTGGTTTTAAAATAGCAGCAGAACTGTGTCAAAACTACAAGGAAAAAAGACCTCGTGCAAGCAAAGCGAATTGAAGCAGCTAATAAAATGTGACAGCTGGAGAAAAGGACCAATTCATGTATTGCATTGAGACTGGCAAAAAGCTTCAAAAACCTGTTGTTAGCTGGCAGCAATTGTTCTGTTCTGTCAGTTTAATAAGTGATAAGCCAAAAAGGTGGAAGGAAATCCTCAGTATTATGAATACACTTATTTCCACAGTTTCATGGTGGTATTTTGATAATATTTTTAAACAAAGTTCTCCAAAATATGTCTGTCAATGTTTTAATAAAGATAAATTGAAATGAGTCTACTATTTCCCATTTGATTACTAATTTCTTGAGATAAAGTACAAACATCTCCCTAACCTGACCTCCTGCCTCTTTTTTTGATTAATTTTAATGCTTCTGGAAAACAGCAGATATGGTTATGCTTTCCCAAAAAAGATACTAGAACGTATGAGACTAGTTAAGTGTAGGACATGGTCATAAATACTCCTTGTTTGTTGTTTATTTTTTTTATGACAGGATGTTGAAATGGTCAATATTCTTTTAATTTTGGCAAAAGTTTAGGAACTAGCTCTATCTGAAAATACTGACATTTTCTGAAAAATGTATTTTAACACTTTATAAGTGACTGTATTTTCAGAAATTATATTAGACATTGATAATTCTCAAATGAGAGAGAACACTTTATTCCTGGTACCACAAAGTCTTCTCTATCAACCTCAAAATAAACATATTTTTAAGTTTGCTACAAAGATGCCTTTCCATCCCTTCACTCCCCCCCCCCCCAAAAAAAAATCTGATTTATTTTGACCTTAAATACTTTTGTTTTGTTTTCTACCTGGGTGCTCAATGGAAAAATCAAAGTTTGAACTTTCCCATTGTCAGTACTAAAGGTTTGAATAAATTCATATGAATCTTTTCAGACTAAGAGAAGACTTTTTAAAAGTCTGTGGAAGAAATAAAAACTGTCCTTTCTAGTGTGGCTGAGGGAAACAAATGCAGAATGTCCCCTAGGACAGGGAAGAATTACCAGAAACTGAAAAATCAGCAAACGTGATTCATCACTATATGCCTGAAAAATGAAATTCAAAGTGGGTGGGACAGTCTTTTGAACTCTCTCCTCTCCTTCTTCTCCCCTCTCTACCATTAAAATCTGAGGTGTAACTGTGCTCCCACACAATATCGTCCAAAGTCACCTGCTATGCTTGCACACTAAAACTATACATTAGTTGACTAAACAAGATGTGCAGTAACGCATGCAACAGAATTTCTCAGATCAGAAAAGGCTCCTGCTGTCTTCAGAACAACTTTTCACAACTCAAAAGCACATACAGTTATTGGACATAGTGCAAGAATATCTATAATGAATTTATATCTATTAAAACCTTCTTCATTCTTTATAGTCTGATGGTTAGTATTTACAAAACATATATTACTTCCATCTTAAAATCAATAGTAGGTAGGAACAGTTTTGAAAATCGTATTTAAGGAGAGAAAGGTTGCTCCCTGAACATTTGGAACATATCCTTGTACAGCATGGCACCATGTACAGACTAAAAGCCAAACATTCCTAAATTCTTTTGCTGAAGTATTTTTTTTAAGGATGAGCCATACAACGTCTTTGATGTTTGCATGATATAGGTATATGAAACAAACTATTTTTCCCTCAGGGGCATCATTACAAGGACTGCAGAGCTGTGGTAGCAAAAAATACATTGTTAATATATAAGTGTAAAAATCCAGCGGCAAGAGACAGGAACCTAAAACAGTGCAAAACACTTCTGCAAGTTAATATCAATACATTTTATTGTTGTCCCTAACACTGTGAGGCCAGATCGTCTAGTTTATAGACCTTCTTTAGCACTGGCTCAATGAATTTATAATACACAATTATTATTATTAAATTAATAATTTACTCCAGAAAAAAGAAATGTAAGTCACTAGAAATACAGTCTGTTATTTAAAGCAATAATTTGCTAAAGTAGTTGAAGCTAAATAACTCAGAACTGAAATCCTCCTCTGATTTCTAGATCTTCTGTTAAAACACATCCCTCCTGTTGCACAGAAAGGCTATGGTCCTGTTGTCTAAGATATATCAAGTATGACAATCTTAGCTGGGTTCTTACTCTGTCTTGTTCTCTAAAAACAACAGGGCTTACTGAAAGTGAGTGTGTCTAGGAGGTAGGGAAGAAAGTATTGTCTGGAGTCAGGATGAACAGGAGATAGGCATGTCGTTGCTGGCTTCAGACAAACTAAATGTGAAATGAAATTAAGAAATGTGACGACATCTGCTACTAATTTTCCAATATGCTTACAAGTCTGTCCTTAAAACTATACCCAGACTGAGTAAACTCCAAACAAATATAGATGCTTTGTGAAACATAACTATTTTTTAAACTTCCATATTGCTAGGTATGCAACCCACAGAATCCTCATTACCGGTTAGGACCTTGTATGAATATCAATTTTCACAAAATATGAGTGTGTGAAAAATTAAATGTTCTCTAGGACAGACCGAATGACTGGGATTAAATTTGAAGGGCCAGACATTCAGAATAACTCCATTGACTTTTCAGAGATATGCAGCTTCACACCATTTGAAACCTAAGGTACGTATTAATCTGTTCAAAGTATTTTAGACATAACTTTCTAGAAGTATCTTCTAATAGCTCCTTTAAAAATGTGTTGCAGGCCTAGAAGTATGACTTGAGACAAAACAAAGTTAAGAATGCCTGAATTCTTACCTGAATTGTAACTCCGTATTTAATTTCCAGTCCTGATGCTATCCTATGGTGATCAGAAGAAGGCAGCTTCCCTGTGATACTCACAAGACCTTCAGCTTAAGTTACAGAAGGGTAATTTTGACCATCACGCATTCAGAACAGTCAACTGAATTATGACAGCAAAGTCTAAAATGAAACTGGATACGGCAAATAAAAGGAATATTTCCTTACGAAAAGGCAACAAGTGTTTATTGCTTTTTAGAGTGAAAGACTACTTAGTTAAATATATCTATCTATTTCAACCTGTGCTGACACCTATTTCTCTCATGTATAAATTGTTCTGAACCACACAAATTTTGCTGCAAGCTTCAAGCACAATTGAGTCCTAAGAGAAAGGCAACTTTTAATGGCAAGTTCAATGCAATTTAATGATGTGTGATTTTTAAATAAAGCAAAGTGAGAGGATATCAGCATGGCCTAATGCTATAGACTATGGGAACAGATTTGTGGTTATACTTCTGTACACGTCTTTATTTTCAAAGCATACCAGCCACAACAGCGTGAGAGCTTTCAGAATGACCTGATTAGTCATTGATACATATTTTCCAAGTTCAATTAAGAAGGCTGCAGACTCCCAGGGAAAGGCCTTCAAACTCCTACCATGCCAAATTCTCCTATCTTCTCATGTGTTAATACTTTAATCATGACCTAGCAAGATTATGTAATAACATTTTTTTCCCATCTATGCTGCTGCTTGTAGAGATACCCATATCCTTTCAACTTAGCTGGTTATATATTGACAGCAATATTGCTACAGAGGCGCAGAGGTCAGCATAGCTGCCAAACATCCTTGAGAAGCTACATAAATTGTCAGCTGATAGCTGATAGCCTACACTGAGCCTACACTCCTGGAGTAGCTGAGTTGGTTTAATGAGTTAAAATCTATCTGCAGTGACGGCTGAGTAGACATGCCCTATGCCATCACAGTCTGCAGAGGTGTACGACGAACATATGAATGACGAATGCAATGGTGGAACTTTATAAATAATCTTAAAAAACTGTTACTCATTGATCACTTTAAAGAGCCTGATCAAGTTAGGTGTCCAAATTCTAATAAAAAATGAAAGTAACTACTACTCCTTTAAAATCTTAGCTCTGAATTGAAATGAAAGATGTGAGAAAAACTTCAGTTTTGAGGTTAACTGGAGAAATTTCTACCAAGTCTCACCCTCGTCAGAAGGGCTGTTGTCCATCAAAAAGAAAAAATCTAGGGATAGTTTTATATTGACTGTTGTTACCACTTTATTAGAGTTTTCTCCCCCTCCCCCCCCCCCGAAAATATTTTGGATATAATTACATATACTTATGTGCACTTACACTTCCCTGAGTCCTCCTGGTCTTTGTCTAAGCATAGTTCACCTTCCCATCTAGCTTTGGATGATGGATATTCCCTGACCTAACTGCATCTAGCTCCAACTGATGTTTTACTTCACTTACCCAAAAGAAAAGCCTAATAAGAACCACCACCTATTCACAATGCATTTCCTTCTTTTATCTTATCTTTATCTAACACACCAAATAGTCCAATTATATCATATCCACGTGAACCCTCTCAGTGTTCTTCGATCTATTTATCTACGCTTTTCATTAACAGAAACATCAGAATACATTTCTGAAAAGTCTTCATCTTTCAAGTCATTTCTCTCTACTGGCAGACACTTGACCAGTGTATGCCTGAAAAATAAGTGGCTGACCCAAGCTAATAGGTTATGGCTGGAAAAAAAAAAAGTTCCATGAAGCATTCAGTCACCACACATTTTCAGACAGAACTGCTAAAAGTTAGCAAATTTGCAAATGTCTGAAAACAGGGGTCTTAAAACTGAAAGTAAAAGGCAGCTATCCAAACATTTTCTTAATAGCAACAGTGATATTAATCTTGATGTTCTACTCTGTGATTTAACAGATCGTATATGATTTACCGGAGTTTTAGTTTTAGTTTTAGGAGTTGTTCTTCACTTCTCACTGGAACTAACATGTTCTAAGTAGACAAACTCCTATGACATAACTGAATATGGTACGTGGATTGACCTTATATATTAAAAAAACCACATAGTTTAGTTTGCTAAATTTGTATGAAAATGCTATTCAGTCAAGATGACTAATAAATCAACATAGTTCTTCTCAATTTAAGAGTCAGCATTCTCCCTAAGCATCAAAATACTTATTTCATTTTCTTTACTTTTGAAAATGATATATTTGCCATGTCTTTATTTGCTGTGAAATCTTTTGTTGCTTCCCTACTGTAACATTTCCTTTTCCCTTTCTGTGCTTAGCAGGTTATTATTCTACATTCTCCTTGATGTCAGATGGGACTACTAATACAGTAGGACACTCATTCCTGACTATAGCACAATTCTGTTTAGATAATCCAATATGAAAAAAGAAAAAGGAATAATATACGGATTTAGATCTTCTTATTTTATGCTGAAAAAGTACAGGTTGGTCTTCTACTATTTCAACTGGAAACATAGAAATTATCTTGGGTTATTTTCCTCAATACATTTTTCCACAGTGATTTCCCAGCAATCACTGAAAAAATATCTTTGCAAAACTACTATAATATCAGAAAAAAACAAAAAGTAAGAAATATAAAACCTTTCCAACAATCAATAAAGCTCTAATAGTGAAATGAAAAGCTTTCAATACATCTTAGAGAATAATTCTGTGCACAAACACAAATGCCAAGCTTCTACGCAAAAAGATTTCCATTCAGCTTACAGCTCCAAAATATGAATACAATAATAATAATATCTTTCAAGACAGAAATATGAATATTTTGTACAAAAAAAGAGCATGCTGATTGCAAGTGCCAATAAATATTCTGAAACACTGATTTAGACAGACCCTTATTTAGTTTGCGTTCTGCACTGATAAAGGACAAGTCTTTATTTGGTATCTGGAAAACTTCAAAGTCATTTCAATAGAAACATGTAGGACATAAGAATTTTTATCTTTGTGATGTTGTAGCTCTGTAAAGAATAGAAGGTATATGGAGTCCAAAATGTCAGTCTTGATGGGCAAAAGTAATACTATTTCTCCTTTCTTTTCTTTTCCTGCAAAATGCAAGCACTACCTGCATCAGTGAGTATATAAGCTCACTGATTTTTATTAAAAGTATTAGCTTTTCCAATTCATAGCTGCCTCATTAGTGTTCCTCTAGTTATAAAAAACAAGTGAAATAATATTGAAGAAAAATGAAATATTCCTAACAGAAACAGGGATGAAATCCTGGCTTCAATGAAGTCAGTGCTGCAATTCTGCATAACATTATGTAACTCAATTCTACTGGGACAGCACTTGAAATGGAAAAAAAAAAGTTCAATGCCATTCAGGTAAACCGGAATGTACTGATTCACATCAACTCTGAATTTTAAGAGTTTAGGATCCAATTGCTTTGATAGTAATAATTTAACAGTGTAACATGGAATAATTCATGAAGAACAAGGTCATAAAATGCCTCCATGATATCCAAGATACCTGTAAAACCTTTTGCAGGACATTAAAATAATTTTAATTTTATTTGTTTTAATCCACAAGAGATGATAAAATATTTCATACCAAGACTAGGGAATGGGAAAAGGTTTTTTTTCATAATTCTTGATTATTTCTGCCTGTAAATGGATTGATCAGCCTAGCTTACTTGCTTGTTCCTTAACAACAACATCAAAAAGGAGATTTAATGAGCCAAACAGAAGTCAAGACCAAAGTAGCTTAAGGATAGTTTGTTAAATTTCTGTTTCCTAACTTGGTAATTTTAATACAAGTGCTCTAATGGTGTCACTTAAGCAATGTGATATCAGGGGAGAAATCAATTCAGACTTCATGGGAAGTCTTTTCACAGGAAGGGAAGAAAAATAGTAGGAATAAAATAACCTCTTTTGCTCATAAAACTATTGAGGGAACAGAAGATATCAACACAATAAATACAAAAGATGCAATTACAGTTCATAGATACTCTCTACATTACCAGGTAAGAGAGAAAAATATCAAAATGAAAGGCAGGCATATCAGGCTCATTAAAACACTATAGAGGCTTTAAAAAAAAGTGGTCCCACTGACACTAACCAAAATGGCCTACAGGCTATTTAATTTGCCTCTGCATTTGCAAAATTTCAAAAATGCAAAGACAATGAATGCACAGACTTTCTATTAGCTTCTACCTGACAGATTCAACAACAACTGCTTGCCGTTTAATTACTTACCAGTGATAGCACTGTGCTCTTTCCTAACCTGACAGCACACAACTGTCACTGGTCATGGCACGGCATTTTGTGACACACAGCAGCCTGCATTGAAGAGCGGGGTTTGTTCCGTCCGAGTCTTCTGGCAGCGGCGCCGGGCATGTTCCAGCTGGCAGCGGAGAAGATGGAGAATATACAGAGGTTTACAAATAGTTTAACCTCTTTCTGAGTCAAAATACTAAGAACTCGTCCCTATATAATATACTATTAAGAGACAGAGTGAATTTAGGGCAAGAAAGTTTATCACAGCATGTACTCTCTTGTCCTGCAGGGAAAGTAACTAAAATGTCAGTACTGACAATAGCTCAGCATTCAAGATGCTGCTGGTGGGAAACAATTCATTATCTGCACAGAAATCCTAGTCAAGTACCTATCTGAGATACTCTGACTAAACCACAGACAGTGGGACATGGATTTGCTCCAAAAAGTAGGAATTAGTTTAAGCAATACAAGGCAGCAAAAAGATAGAAAAAGTGTGTTGTGTGTATGTGTGTGTGTTGTGCTGGGAGAGAAGGAGAAAGGTTTGTTTCCTTGCCTTGTAGGAAAGCAGGATGGAAATTCAGTCATCCAAAAAGAAGGGCATCTGAAAAAAGTACCGCTCCAGCAGCAAAAAGTCAGGTCATTTCACCAGTGTCAACTTCACTCTACAATTGTTACTGATTTCTTTATAGCAATACCATCAACATGCATATATTTTCTGCTTTCAACAAAAGAACTAATATACTTCTTCCTTCCTCCAAAGTAACAGATTTGCAAAAAAACTTCAATGCAAATTAAGACTCATTTTTTCATGTTTCAGAAACTATTTTGTCTTCTTTTTCAAAATAAACTCTACTAAAGACAATAGAAACCAATAAACCAAATATGCCAGTTTTCTTGTAACCATAATATTTTTCAGAGTGCTTTTACAGCTGGAAAATCCAGAACATGGGATATAAAAGTATTTTAGTCCACAATCAATCTATCATGCTGGCCTACTTTTAGGCAAACATGTGTTAAAGAAAAAGAAAAGAAAACGAAAACAAGCTAGAAGTGACAGAGTGTAATAGCTTGTGGTGTGTGAATAGTCCAACCAGTGAACTCTCTAGACCCATACAGAAAATGAAAACGGTAAGCTTGTAGGAAAATGTTCATTTATATTCCAGAGAAAGAATCACACTGGTTTACCACACATAGCTGCAGACTGCCCTTCCATTTTGAGCAACAAAATAAAATGGTATTAGGAAAGGTGAATAGAAAATTCCACTCTGTAAATAGATTTCACAGGTGAGATAATATAAAAAGAGAGAGATTTCCCACAAAGAGCAGGCATACTGCAGCTTTAACTAAGCCTGGCTAGTCTCTGCAGGATCCCAGCAGTGGCATACTGAGAAAATCCCTGTCAGCATTCTTGATTCACCTTCTACCCCCAGCAGCGCTAATAACACCTGCTAAATTTATTTACACGCTCCACTATAGGATATAGAAAATGTAGTTTTGAATGATGGTTTTTATATATCATCTGGAGTGCAATATCCTTTGTGGAAGAACAAAGTAAAACACCCTTTCAAGGAAGTCATGACGTTAAAGATTAGCTCAGAGGCCCGATTCTCTGCGACAAGTGATGAAAAGGCAATGCCTCGCACCACCCTGCACCCCTTTGCATTGCCCACCGGCACGCGATTGCTTTATGAATCCTCTCTAGCTCTCCAGGAGCCTCAGAGTCCCACCCCTCTCCCTCCTCCCCTTCCACTCGCTATCCATGATCATGCATTTCTTTTTTTACCAGTAGAGCCTCTTGCTTGTTCATTTCCTGAGTTTAATTAAAACATTCATATTCTTCGAGGTACAGGAAAAAAGAAAGAAGGAGAAAAAAAAAAACACAATCATTCCAAATCCTGGGATATGGAAGTTAAAAAAGGGTGCTGCTAAAGCAAAGACACAAATAGCCTGAAGATGTAGCTTCACGAATCTGAAGGAAATTCTCCATGGATTGACATTCTTTGTCATCACGGAATTGTCTCCTTTGCCACTACTCCTTGTTGTAGCACATTCTACCTGGACTACTTTGTATCAGAAGCCTTGCAGTGAGATCATTTATATCAGTGACAAAAAAACACATATTAAAGGAATTAAATTAACTGCCAGAAACAGATTTTTGGCAAGAGGTGAAGATGGGTGACTATTACTCATCACAATTAGAGCATCTAAAATTACCATATTAGTAATCAGCCAACTGCTTATTTGTCACTCCATTGCTGAAATTACACATCTTACACACATGGTGCCATTTCAGGAAATGACATCAAAAACATGTAGGTATTATATAATTAGGATGTTCCTAGTAGAGTACAGCATCTTCCCCGACAATAATTTCTCGTGTACTATATTTTTAAGCACCCACCTTTCTATAAGCACATATGCATCCTGGCTTTATAGCATCATTTGAACTGTTATACATACACAGTGATTTTCAATACAACAACATGGCAGTCAGAGGAGATTGCCTGATAGTTGCAGTGTTGTCACAAATTATATTTGCCAATTAATTCTGACTTCCCACAAGCCAGATCTGTTAGAGGACAGCAGAATGTTAGGCCAAATCCTCATGACTACACAAATCCTATGCTTGAGAGCTGTCATAAATCACAGATTAGGACAACTGCTTTTGAGGTAGCCTTGTTTCATGGCAGCTTTTTCAAGCATGAGCAACTAAGATACTATAATCGGAAAGTCTGGTGACCGTTGGACTTGTGCAACCTCTGGTTACTTTCTGGTATGTGCTGAGATAAAATCTAGAAAAGAGACTTCAGATTCAGCATATCTGAATATTCTGGATCCAAACCCACTGAAAAATACCTCTGTTTCTACAGGCAGTTAAAGATATTATGTTTTTCTTTTATATCTGCCAAGAAATATTGGTCTTATATAGCACAGGCCCATCCCATGCATGTCTATACAGACACCGGAAGAATTTGATTAGCCTTTATGTACGTATGAAAAAACAGTGCCTTCTGCTAGTAAGTCATATGCTGGCAGATTCATTTCACACAGACATTTCATGAAATTGTCTTCTTCATTTATGCAAAAATTTTCCCCACAAAAAACTAAGAAAGACTATAATATCTTTAAGATGTTAATTACTTTAGAGATGTGTTTTGTAACAGAATGAAACAAAAACCTAAGTTGATTGAATACACACAGTTTGCACAGAATTGAGCAACAAGGGCTCTGAAAGATCAGTTTAGTCAGTAATCTATAAACAAAGAATATACAGTTGACTAGAAATGGCTCATAGAAATTACTGAAGTCCATTGCAGAGCAAACAAACAAACAACCCCACCCCACCAACCCAAATGTGTGTCTAATTGGTATGTCTTCAAAATCCCTAGGTACACATTTAGTATTTCCTGAATACATGTTTACACAGCCTTTAAATATAGTGAATTTACTTAGATGAACAAAAGGTTTTTCTCACTCTGGAAAAGATATGATAGCAAACTGAAAAATATGCCATACTCAGGAGATACCTATTAAAATTATTCATTAGTGTACGACTTCAGGTATTTTGTTTGAGTACTTAGTTTCTATAATAATTATGGTCTAGACAGCAAGGAGGAAATGCAGCGTCAGCCTTATGCTGAATTCTTTCAGGCTCTGAAAGCCAAACAACACACATCTTGTACTTTATTTAGCTACAAGATACTATCTATCTACACAGGTGTTTTAAATCCTGCTAATTTGGAAACCTAACAATTGTTTGTATTTCAGTCTTCTTTTTGATTCTTTGTGATACAGTGTTTCCATATCCATATATTTTAAGACAATACTGATGGAAACTTCATTATGGATTAGATCCTGGAAGAAGCTGAGAACCCTATCCATTCAGCAAGATAATCAAGTAAATAAGCTTGCTTCCTTGAACATCTAATAAAAATCTGGTTCACAGACCACAAGAAGCATGGAGTGTGCAGCTCCCTGTGGGGCACATGGGGCAAACAGTGGCTCTAGCAATACTGAGAAATAAATGTGAGCCAGGGAGAGAGCTTGAATACTACCGTTACACTACTTAACTGTTGGTTCACTCCCCATATCTGTCTGGGACTGCTAAAATTAGCTGTCTCCAGAACAATACCCTAGGCAATTTCTGAGGGATACCTAGGTGTTAGTTTTTGTTCCCATAACTGCTCCCATAGGTGGTGTGGATGAGTCTGTACCAGACTGTTCCCTCCACAGGACATATTTGGACAACCCTGTCCCAGAAGTCAACCTCAAACTCATGCCATGCTCCAGGGCATGCAACAGAAACCCACAGGCTCCTACCACAAGAACAACGTGCACGATGTGACTCTCAGTATTTCTAACACTCTGAACTGAGAAATACACACCAAAATAATTAAGCCTCAGGGTCACAGGGACAAAATTCTGGTTCAAGCTTTTGTAGTTGGAAACAGTCTGCTCTAGCTGTATGGATGTGGGTCAGTTTGCACAGCTTGCCTTTGAACCAGGGTTCACTTTCTAACCTTTTTTTAATTTAGCATTAAAGATTTAGCACATCCCAGAAATGCAAGGAAAAAGCAGTGATAATCAAAGCCCCAAATCCTTTCCCAGATAATATCAGCCGATGTCATAGCAGATTTTGAAGTCAAAGTATCTCAGAGGTGTTCACACCCTTGGCATGCCATTTCTATTAGCAGATACTAATCTGATCTGAAACTGGTATCTTATTGGGCAAATTCCTCCAAATTCTTAATGTTTCAAGGCAGTGCTGATTTATTATTTCCCTGGGCTGTTAAACTGAACCCTTGTCAGGTGAGTTGTTGCTTAAAAAACATTAGAAATGATGGAATTTGCCATTTAGCATTTCTGCACTAATAAACATCTAGCAGTCACACACAACATAAAAATTAAACATGCTAAACTCCCAGAATTATTCTAGCAAATGCATATGCTGCAACTTTTTTGAATGAGTGTATCTGGGACATAAACCCACAAGATTGCAGAAATTTCTGTGATTTTTTTTTTTTTTTGTCTTCACTTTTTCTTCTCTACCTCTTTCTTATCCTTTTTCCTTTCCTGGACATTGATCCACAGATGAAAATGCCGAAGCTGAACAAAAACTTGTTTTTGATAAAAGGAAGAAACACAACATGCTTTTAACTGCCCTGTTGGGAGCCAACGGATGACTAAAAGGGATTATGTTGTGCTATTCTTTCCTTCCGAGAACTGCATGGCTTAAGTTCCAGTACCAGCTAGTTACAGAAGTAGAGAGAATGGTGGCATGCGATTTGAGTTAAAATGCAGTCAGGAAAACTATTTTGGAGGGAAAGAGAGAGGGGGAGTACAGGACATATCAAGTGCTTTCTTCTGTCTTGCTCCCATTCCAGACATTAATTTTGCTTCCTTATGTCTTTGATATAAACAAAAACATCAAATTAAAAAAATATATATCCCATTTGTGAAGACAAACGGATGCCTCTCTCCATTTGATTTTACTTTGGTGGCTATGCACAATTACATTACTAACAACAATATTTTAATTTATGAAGCTTTAGCCCACCAAAAGGTACAACACAGAACACACAACTGCACTTAGAAGAGAGGGAGCATTTCAGGAAATAAATTAGCATGTTCAGACTAACCCATTGTATGTTTTTCTCTTTGAGCATATATTTCAGTCTACAGTGGCATAGTATTCCTCAGAAGCTTACTAAAAATTTTTGTTTGAATTGAAAGAGTTATACAGCATCTTTTGAACACCAGTATACCTTCTGTTAACAACTGTTACTGGTGGTTTGAAAACTGTCTTAAAAACCTCAAATAGATATAATCAGTCTGAATTTATTTCCTTCTTCTTGGGCAGACTATGCAGAAACAACTGTTTCAGTTTTATGCTAAATCCTAAAGCAGAAGAGAAGCTCTTGCAACAGTCCACCACACAGAAAAGCATCATGGTAAGCGTATGTTAAATGCTCAAGATATGTTGATACCATCTTCATTCAGCATCAAAACTGAAACTCTGTCTAGCACATTTTTCATACCTAGTGTCTGACTACTATTACTTAAGATCGTTTAAACATATACAGCTTTACCAGAGATGCTCTAAACTTCCAATCTAAAATAGCTGATCCAAAACATCCCTTTTAAACTATCCTATTTATTTCCGTCAACTGTCGCCTCTTTCCTGAGTATCATGTTTATGTCATGTAGTTTAGGTTTTCACTTCAAGAGCCCTGAGGTCTGATATTCCAGATTGTTCATGACTCCAAACTGCTAACATACCAAAGTAAACTATATTTTCCCACTTGGGTTTTTTTTTCTATATTAACCGATCCATTTCTTGGTGCTAGCTTGTCCAGAAATTTAAATGTCTAAATCCTTCTTATTAGACATGAATTATGGACACCAAGGAACAAGCTCAGAAATTGATCCAAAATAGCTAACTCTTGCTAAGTTTTAAGCATGTATCCAAATAGTGCAAAATGTTATGTTTATTCTCTTTTATTCTTATGGAGTGTTTACTCCCCCAAACAGCTTCCTCAAGTTATGTTTAAATTATGTTTCAGTCATGGAATGATGGCATTTAAAAGGCCTCCACATATTATTCAACATAAAGTCATTTCTGTCTCAGGTAGTACTACTCCTTTCTTTATATGTATCATAAGAAAGAAAGGGAAAAGAAAAGTAGTTGAAGTGAGCTGTAACATCAAGGAAAAAGGATCAGTCAAAGAATCTACAGCATTAATTCTCTTTTATATTTATCTATTCTTTACTCTGCCAGTTACTGAAATAATGAAATATCTTTGAATACTAAATCTAACCAACTTGTGATTTCCTTTACAATTATCTGTTGTAAAGGCTATACCTATGGCTCTTTAATAAGGCACATTATGACATTATTTTGCATAATATACAAACTATGTCCCAAAATGCTTTTGGCTAAATGACACAATAGCAGTGGTAAAATAGTAAGTGAAAGCAAAAAGAAAGGAGGACTCTGAAAGAGACAGAAGGGGTATATATTTTCAGAGGATTTCTAAAGAGGAAGAGATGTCATGAAGCTATTTCGGGTGCTAGGGATTCTCACACCAGCAACTGCAAGGTGGTAAAGGATGCAAAATGGGTAAATACCAGTAGTACATGATCAGACAAAACAGAATAGTAGAGACATTGTTTCCAAAAATCTCAGTCCTGGAATTCTGACACGCAGAGTAAAAAAAATCTGCACTAAACATATGCACATATCCTTTCTCTAACATTCTTAATATTACTGAATTTTCAGAAAGCTTGGAATTTTTACAAAGCATTGAAGTTTGAACCTAGATGTGTATTGTATCATCTCTCTGTATGTGGACTTCCGTGGAATAAGGTCAAGTAGACTAATAAATTGATGAAGTAGGTTAAAGCAGATTGTTGAAATAAGCTCTTGCTAACTTCAGCAGGGAAGGTCTTCACACATAGGTTCATACACAGAAACCAACACACACACAGACACAAACAAACACAAAAGCACAGCAGAATAGACAGAATGCTGTAATACCTTGGTACCGCTTCTACTAGCAGTTACATGCAGCTACTGTGTGTTTTAAAAATATATATTATTGTGACACTGCTCCCAGAGGAGATTCTGGATAACTGTCAGTATGGCAGAGCTAGGTAAATAGAAGGGAAACTGTAACTCAGCCTAAACAACTATTCCCAATGCCATCACTCATGATATCACGTTCAGTCATTGCATGATGCACATGGAGACAACATGGTTATAAATCTACTAAAAACTGTGCATGTACCAATTTTTGTAATATGATGCATAACATTCTACCAAGAGTTTTCAAAAGTCCAAAGGTCTATCATGAGTTTTAGCAACCTGAAACTAAAAAGGCAGTTTAAGTATGCAACAGGACCATAAGAAAAGAAAAGCAAGTAATGTAAAATGGTGTACTACAAAAGTACTCTGTGTCAGTCAGAAGAAACCAGAAGAAACAGACAGACCAGTACATTCCAGATTAGAATGAAACAGAAAAAAGATCATAGATTTTAATTTCCTGTGATCTTACCTTTTCCACAACAGGAAGGGAGATGGTACAGAGGCAGGAACAGGAGGAGTCTGTGACATCTTAGATAACAGATGGAAAAGACATTCAAATTCAGCATACCACACCTCATTATTTCATTAATCCACCATCATTACGCTAGTATAACTTCTGAAATTGTGACTATCAAGTTGCTTTCTTTAGGAAAGGGGAGAGAAACCAAAACCCTCACCAAACAGACCTCACAACAGATAAACTGGAAGGTTGGAAACAGAAAAAGAGACCATTATGAGATCCAAGCAATACATAATAAATAAGAAATGAAGGTCATAAAAAATAACATGGAAATAAAAATAAATAAATAAATCAAAACGTAGATCCAAAAGTACTTCTCTTTGTTGCAAGTAAGAGAATTTGGGATTATGAAAGTGAATTTCTTCAACTTTTTCTACATTCAAGGATCATAAATTTTTGCTCAGATTAAGATTCAAATAAAAAGGATGAAAATATGAATTTCTGTTTCCAGTTCATTCATCTGCCAAGGAAAAAAACACTTGTATGACAATAAAATGCTCATCTGTCACTTAAGCTTACAATTATGCAAGCACCAAAGAGGTCACTTTCAGTAAGTGTGAGTGTAACCACGTGGCAACACTTCAGCCATACTAAGATTCAAGAGTCCAACTTCAAAAAGAAGAGAGTTGAAACATTGTCACCTTATACTCTGCTGTTGATACTTTGGTGAAATTCAACTACCCATATGTGCAACCATGTCTGAACTTCCAAAATTGTTCATGAAGTCTTTTGTTGCTTTCTTCCTCCCCTATTCTCATGAAAAATCTGAAAGGTGGGACTTCTTTTTCTATATTACAGTTGCCTGTGGAGACAACCATGATATCACCTCTGGGATCCGGTCACTGGGGGGGAAGGATAAAATTGCTATTCTAAACAAGCATCAATCACTTTCTGAAGAAACAAAGGACCAGTAATCCACATGACATTTATCAGAGCCCTCCGGAGAAAAAAGTCTCAAGCTTGGGCATAGGCAAACTTTCAAGTCTAAGAATACTCCTTTTTAACAGAACGACTTTGTAATTTGGCACTGGAAATTAAGGGTCTCCTGCTTTACCTTAAAAACCATACATCTGCATCTATATATCCTCACAGTACAGACTGCAGTAACTTCTAGGGGCCTTGAATAAGGTCAGAACTCGACTGGTCTAAAGCTTATATACTCACAGTGTAAGACACCATACACCGTTTGAAGAATATGAAGAGACAACACAGAAAAAAGTTGTGAAAAAAACCATGTTATATGCTCAGCTCGTTTTACAGAGAAACTAGATGAGTAGCATAGACCTCTAGACAACAGTTTAAAGCCTTAACTGATAAATGATTCTGTCAGTCATGTCATATTCTCAGATGTATAACCATACCGATATGACCAAACTGGAGCATTAATCCAGCATTGAATTAAAGGGAAAAGGGGGAGCTAATGAATCACAGGACTTCTTTCTTACCTGAAAGGCTCCTATACAAGTGCTGACCTAGTCAAACTCTGCTTAGCTAATGAAAATCAAGCAAGACAAGAGCCTTGGGTGGTATCACTACAGGCAATTCAGATGCTGTACAAGAACCTGATACTGAAAATTTTATAGGAAATTTTATTCAAGCAACAACATTGAAGAAACCAAACAAACCACTGAATCAGATATAGAAAAGCATGAAGCATTTCAGAAAAACTGGAAGTGCAAAGAAAGGGATAGTGTGGGTTGATGGAAAGGAGAAAGATCAACAACTAGAGAAATGATGTTAATAAGTGAAGGCCTCATAAAATTAATAAAATTTTCCTATCCATCTATCCTTCCCCATAAAGGAAGAACAACTAAATATATAAATAAGTGACTATTTTTTAAAATATGTCAGAAATAAGTCCCCATTCCAGTTTTCGTATTGATAATTAACATTTTACAAACTTCTGACTCTACTGAAATTACTTGGATGGTTTAAAATAAACATATGTTTTCAATTCAGGTTTAAATTCAGTTATTTAATGAAAATCTAAAGTGCCATGTATCATTTGAAGATATATGCATAATGTTCCAACTTCTTCTGTTTTATGACTTTTATACAAAATTCCAACTTTTTGTGTTATGACTTTTATATGAAATATAAAAATGCTTATTTTTTTACTGTGCCTTCACATTTTTGACCTTCAGGTACATCTTGAGGGGATATGCAGATTTTGTAAAATAATTTGCAAAATCCCAGACTAAAATTATATACACACATATATGTGTGTACATATTTATAATCAGGACATTATTACCATGAATAAATTGATATTTTAAATAAAATCTATCCCAATATCTTATACCACTATACCTTCAATACTTTCTAATAGTCGCTTTCTAATTCTGCTCTAATTGTAATGCACTTATCTACCTGTATATAAGTATAAATAAAAATATATACTTACAAGTGATTTAAAGTTTAATTAAAATATGAAATGAAAAAAAATCTGTTTTTATATATAAATGCCTCACCATCTAATAAGAGAATAGATAAGGCATCTTATTCCAATGTATTTTCCTTCAGAAGAAAACCCAAAACCATTTAAGTTTATGTCATGCAAAGATAATTTTTTTCAACTGCTGAATGAATCCCTCCCCCCCAACAAAAAGACAGCACATCAGTTATTTACTTGGCTGTGTATCTATTGCCTTTCCAGTTACTTTACATTTGACATGGAACAAAAATGTAATTAAATCCATTTCCCTATGTGCTAATTGGGCAAAATAATTTTAATAGTGTTTTCTTTATTTAACTTCAGACAACCTGACAGCTGAAGTAAGTTCTATGGAAGCCTTAAGGAAGGAACAGTGTATAATATGGTTTGGCACATGAAAACAGTTCAGTTTTTCTACCAAAAAGAAGAAACGGAGAGAAGAGGAAGAGAAAAGAGAGAAGGAATTTCCCCCTAATAAATTCACAAGTTTCCATATTGAAAATCAACAGCAAACAGATTACGAATGAGATTAGAATGTCATTTTGTGTGATAAGGGGTGGGGGTTGCAGGGAAATACTATGTTCTATGAACTGAGAGCTGATACAAGGAAGATTTCCTTGCCAGAGATTGGAATTTAGATGTAAAATTGTAGTGTTTCTGAAATTTTCAAAGCTATGAGTCAGGGACAATGTAGGAGAAAAGCAACAAGCTAGACATACAGCTGAAAGAAATCATTTCTGTATCTTAAAGCTTTTACATTGAAAGTAATCCAGTTATGCTTAAACTAAAAATCTGTAACTGACTAGTCCTCACTTTAGTGTCACTTTCTATTTTCACACTTTTAAGTCCTCTATATTGCTTCTAATTTTGCTATTACCCCCAAAGAAGTTTCATCAGACTATTATAACAACACTTAAACTAAAGTTCTGCAAATACTAACTACTGTAAAACTGTGATATGGGCGTTTTTACTAAGTCACAGGTGTCTATAACTCAGCGAGTCATGACTGTGTTTGCCATCAGAAATAATACACTGCAATTATGCTTAACACAGTGGTATGTTTTCCTACACAGTCAAGTAAAATTTTAATAGAAAAGTGTATATAATTAATGATGTCATATAATAGTGTATGAGGTTATTTGGTTGGTTCTTTCATGGAACAGCAATGTGCTATACAATGACTTCTGAATTTCTTTTCTCTTTCTCATTAAATGAACATGTCCTTTTCCTTCCTCTGTATTGCTATTTGCATTCTTTATTATCCTTCAGGGTACTACTATACTTTTGTGAGAGGGCTAATTGTTCAAAATTTCTTTTAAGTCAGGATGGTATACCTCCTATTACTTGTCCATCAAAATTGTAGAAATGCATACATAGGTTCACACTTTTTCTTGGTTCTCGTAATTTGCTTTTGCTATCATCTTTAATTTATTGCTACATTTTCCCTTCCACATATTATTGCAACCAACTATTTATGCCCGTCCACCCAGGGTCGGGTCAGAAAGAAAATGAGGTGAAAGTAGAAAAGCTCTTTAGAGAAACTACATAGAGTCTAGAGGATTTAGAAGGCAGCAGTTAGTTACAAAATAGACATTTTTTTCTGCCATGGTTAGAGACCAGCTAGCAGAAAAACATGATGAGACACATTTTTATGTGGGTACAGCTTCTAATCTGACCGTATCTCTTTTTTCTAGACCAGGAGATACTGAAAGTTCCTTTTTAAAGAAAGGCAATAAAAAGCTCTAGCAGGAGGGAGAAAGAAAAGCAAAATCAGCCATATGAGGAGATCTTGCTTAAATCATGTACTCATTTGGACTGAATCAAAGGTACCAAACACCTGGAAAGCAGCTAGACTATCAGATAGTTCTCTCTGAGTATTTTTAAGACTTTGGAACTAAGCACGGAATCAGGCAGGAAACCCAAGCATCAAAGCCTTATCATTTGAATTTAGATGTGAAAGGCGTGAAAAGAGGGAGAAATTGCAGGTGATCAGAACCGACCTGACTGTCCTTATTGTCTGGTTACAAAAACAGTCATTCACTCAGTGACTAAATATTGGCCAGTACGTCATCTGGCCCACCATAATGTGTTAGGGTTTCTCTTCTGCTTATTGGTAGAACTGCTATTTGAATGCACAGCAGTACTTGTCATTGGATCTTTAAGGAAAAAAGTAACTTACACTTGTTAATATTCTGGTGATGCATGACGATGTTCCTAGTTATTCTGAGAACAGATCCTTGTCCAGGCATGACCTTTCAGTTACGAGAGCGAGAAGAATTAGAGAAATCTTTACGTGAATACTAAATTTACTTTACATGAATACTTAGACTTTTAACAAGAAGTTCTATTAAAGTTTAGTAAACTTTAATAAAGATCCCACTCATCTTCAGGCTGATAGGCTAGGAGACTAAAATGCCACGTATTTTTAAAGCTGATTTAGGATGATCAACTTTGTGGGTTTCTGTGTTTGTACGTCTGTGTTTTTAACCTTCTAAATTCCAGAATGTCCTCTCAAAAACACGTTGAGGTATTAAACCCATGTATTGGATTTTTTTCCCAAATCCTCCAGTGTTCTTGTTATTCTAATTTGTGTGTGTGACATAGAAGAAGACAAGAAAAAATGAATAAAATTTAAGACAGTCTCTCTTTAAAAATACGGGTAAATAATTTTTCCTTTATGTCATTTAATGACCTTTAATTCTTCTAATGATCCTAAGTGGTACTTTTAACAACAGCAGAATTACTGTAGGATAACAAAGTATGTAGAATTATGATTTTCAGTTATAGTTCTAATACAATAAAATTTGTTAACAATACTAATTTAGAATAGGCTTCCTCAGTGGCTTTCTTTTAACTGATTTTGTATTTGAAATCTTGGACTATATTTCTCATTAAAAACAGGAAATTTCCATCACTCTTTCAAATTTTTTTCAGAAAGGGTATATGGAACTCTAAATTTAATTATTTTGTGACAGCCTCTCTTCTTTTGTTTTCATAGCATTGGTCTGGATTCATATTATATGACTTCTGTGCAGCTAGGGTTTTTCTAAAATACTGTCAAAACTTTCACAAAAATGTGTACATCTGGGTTTTGCTAAAAAATCCAAGATACAAGCATATGTTTCTAAAGAGTTAGAAGGACATGAGTGCTGTTCTTTTCCTGAGGTTCAAAGGAAGACAAATTTGGGAGCATGTCCTCTTTAAGAGATAAAATGTGACAAAAGAACTGGAAATATTTTGAGATTAATCAAATTGTTCCTACCTTATGTTTCAACAATAGTCATCTTGACTCTAAAAAATAAAAAAAGATTTCTCTCCTCTGGAAATTGAAGAGAAATGAGGAATTCATACTTCCTATGAAAAGCAAGAATCATCTTTAATTCCGAGGATCCAACTGTACTGATCTAAAACTTCAGTCACTCTTCAAAGCAAACTAATTTTTTCTTAAGAAAGAAACTGAAGGATGCTAGGAACTTGGAGAAATGAAATTCTGTGAGATTTATATCTGACTTTAAATTTATAGAAGACCAACAGCCAAGAAAAAATGGAGAGGAACAGACAGGAAATTTACATACTATTTATTTTTACATTAATCTCACGGCTTTGGGTATATCACTGTACTTCAGTGTCCTCTTCAGTAAAAGGGTTTATAAAGAGATATAGAGATAACACTGTGACAGAAAAACAGAAAGTAATAGAGAATTTACAGCAGGGGTACACAACTTCGTGATGGTGGATATTGACATGTTCACAGCCTTAGACTAATTAGTGGATTCAGAATGCAGGTTAGGAAAACATTTTTTTGTAAGAAAGTGTTTTCTTACAAACAGTATGCCATTCAGCCCGTAACTACATCCATTGCTTACGTTCTACATCTGTGTCTGAATGTGTAAGCAGCTTAAAATTTGTTTCCCAATTCATTCTACCTTTAAGAATGTAGAAATCATTTTCTATTTCTCTCATTCCTTCTAAATAGCATGCCATAAAAGACATACCTTAGCAATAGCATAACCACAGGATAAAAATGGGAAAACATTTCATATTACTTATACTGATTTCAAGAGAATTCTCAGGTTTCCATGGTAAAACACATTCATTTGGAGTTATTTGCAATATTTATTAATTTATTCAAAATCTCTTTCTGAAATTCTATGTGCACACACACACACACACACACAATTTTAATAGATACAAATGTACTAAACTCTCAGACTTCCATAAACACCATTTTATATCACCACTGCCTTCACACACTCATATGTAATCCCATGCATAATTATCTCAACAGAAGAGCTTAAAAATTAATGATCCACCCTGTTTGCTCTAAAAAGCCCAACAGATTTGAATGATATGGGTATAACAGATATCAAGCAAGCTCATTATTGAATATTTTTCTGAAAAAGTCTCTCATTTATTTTCACAGAGATATTGGTTTATGAAGTTATCTAGGGAAGGAAATTTCAGATCCTATAAACTTCTATATTGTATTTAACATGGGGATCTGGTCAGGAGGCCTAAAAGTCCTACTGCTACATACATATCTCTATAAAGAATAGAATTAAACTGTATCATATGATAAAGCAGCTGCAATTAGGGCTAATCATTGATTTTTCCGTCCGGGTCTGCTACAAGAAAGGCTGAATTGCATTTCTATAGAGCAGATTATCCTTCTTCATTCAAATTATCTTCAAAGTAGGGATAGAAGGAGGAAGAACCCCTGTTCTTGAGTCCAGCATACTAAAGGAGAAAGGACTATACATATGGATGAAATAATTCAGACTGAATACATAAAATGCACTACATATTCTACTCTCCCTTCAATTAACTTTAAGCTATGGAAGTATACTCCTACAAAAGATAACCCAAAATAACTACAAATCAACCCTGTATATGTCAGGCTAAAAAAAAACATTTTAAAGAGGAGAGTAAGGCATGATATGCCATAACTGGTTTTTTTAGCACAGTAATAGTAGCAACATAAAGGTGTTACTCCAAAACAGGATTTATGAATTGCCTTCACTCATGTTTATATTTGGATTTATATATTTCATAACACTCTACCTTCAATTAAAACACTCATTTATAATTTTCTTTCAAAATGGAGACCATATTACAAGAGTAGACAGATTTTCAAGGAAACTGAAGTAACTGAAACAGCAACTGGGCTGAAACACATTTACTGGAGGAAAAGCAAAATGGTCATCTTTAATATTTTCAGCTCTGCTAATGACACTAAAGGGTTTGCTGACAAATGTTAAGGAGCAAATTTAACCTTTAACCCAAGTGTAGTCACTAAAACCGTATTTTGAAAGTCTCAAAATACATCTTTTTCCCATAACAACACTCTGCACCTTAATTATGCAGTAGCTACTGTAGTTGCTCTTCCATTTGCCTCACCTCATAATAATGATTAATCACAGCTTAGTTGCTACTTCTTCACCTTAACTGAGATTTCCAGTCATTTGTGTTAGTTTGCCAGTAAATGAACAGTCTTGCCTGAACTACAGATTTGGTAATGGCACATTTAATTATGACTCTAAATTATGGCTACATTTGAACAGATTCCCCCGAATGCCTTCAAAGCCAGGATGAAAGCATATTTTTCATCATCTGTGATAGTGTTAGATGATCAATACACAGTGTTAGAGGTTCTTGACGCATTCTAGAGCCTGATTCAAAATCTAGGTTTAGAGCAGCCATAAAAACAAATGAAAATGGACAGAGGATGCATTCTTAAAAAATCTAAAATATTTTTGTAGGGATTTTTTAATCTCTCACTGGATTTTCTAACTGTGGAGCTCAATAAAGAGAAAATTAGTATCCCATTCTGTAAGCACAGAATGTGTCTATTATACAACAATCCTTAATTTCCTTAAATATGGATATTTGTCTTGACAATAATAGAAAAAAAATTAGTTTACTTACCACCAAATCAACAAGTAACGCTCTTAAGAATTTCTTACCACAAACTATAAGATTCTGCTGAGGAAGAAGCATTCAATATACCTGTAAAATATAAACGAGATGTTTGCCCTTCTTCCAAAAGTTTCCTGTCTGCTCCTAATCAGTTGGAAATTACCACTCTACTTTCTTCAAATTACACCAATCATTTCAACTTAATATACATTAAATCAGTGATAGATATTTAACCCAAACAAGTTATCTGTTCCTGTTTCTTCTTTTGAAGAACAGGTATTTGATTTGACTACACATTTTAAAGTTGATTTCTTGTCTGTCATGCATACTGTCAGCTCTTTACTGATTTTCCCTGTTCTGAGATTAATAAAAACTGTGCAGGCTCCTTGTTCCCATAGAGTGAAGAGAAATATATGGAAATGGACTCAGTAGGCTGAAATCAGAATATTCCTTGTGTGTCCTGACTAAAATGGAAATAAAAGTCCTGTCATACTCCTGAAAAGGTAACAGTTTTGGATTGAATTTTCAAAATCACATCAGCAGTTTCTAATTTTATCTTCTGATAAATAAGTGTTAGCAACTATATTCTGCCTATTATGGTATATGATGACCTGCCACATTTCTAAGAAAGTATCTGAATACAATTAGCTAGATTAAACCCTAACTGAATGAGAATTAAGAAAATATGTTTAGACTTATGATGATTTTAAAATCTGATCTATGTCTTTGTTACCACTCAAAACACAGTAAGCTAGCCACAGTTACACCTTATCTCTCTCTGGTAGTCCAACAGTCCTCGATATTTTCTAGGAGATGAAAGGGTGACTATTAGGGCCAGAATTTTATATGACTCAGTGATCTATGCACACATTTGGGTTGTACATGAAACTGGTTCATACATAACCAAATGCTCCACTGGGAAATCTCTGAGATGTTTTCCCTGGATTACCTTATATCGTGGAAATTCGGACATTCTCTTAGGAGGCAAGAGAAGAAGAAAGGCTGGCCTATAGGAATGGAGGAGCATTGCTTTAATATGAACTCACATTAGAGCTGGACATGATGCTATATCAGAATTGTATTCTATCCAGCCCCATTAAGCTAATAAGAGAGTTTAACCTCATATCACATGCCTAAATTTCTCATATCACATGAAAATATTCTAGCCACTAACACTATGGATAAAGGAAAAACCTCCTTAAAGGTGTTTTTTGAAGGAAAGAATTACTTCTTCCAAAAATCCAGTTCCATGAGACGGTTCAGGGTTTAGAGTCACAAGTCAGATAAGCGCATGAATTCCTTGTGAAAAAGGGCATAACATTGCTCATTTGCTTTGTGCACTGACTTGTGTGAATGCCATTCATAAAGGTATACATTTCTCTCTGTGTTTTGTAAAAAGCTTAGACATACAGATTTATTAGGGATAGAACACCAAGTAGTTAAGCTCTTCAATGCTCTTTCAAGTCTTCATTTTGAATCCAGTCTACCATTATGCTTAGTTCGGGTTTTTTTTCTTTTAGAGGACAACCCTTTTCTTCATACATTGTATAAAGGCTATTAAAAATGACTTATTCAAATAGCTGGTAAAGTGATTAGCTTCAAGAACTAGCCAAAGTGGTTTCAACTAAAAGTTTTTAAATGGAATAATGCTTTTTCAACCAAACAGAAAAGCTCCATAAAGCCGTATCAATTTAGCTAGTCCAGAGTGCACTCTTCTCTCATTCTATACAGAGAGAAGACCTAAACTGAAAATCTGACTTTTTCAATTAAATTTCAGTTACATGAAAACACTCAGTGTTTTGTTTTCACTTTAATGTGGAAGAAAGAACAGACACCTCAAAGTTGTCACCAAGTAAATTCTTGTTCTTTGAACAGCTCTGGATACTAGTCAATGGAGTGTTGCAGATCTGTAAAATTACTTGTGAAGAGGATGCCAGAAGAGGTTTTAAAAGCTTCCTTGCTGACTGGGTCAGCTTGTAATAATGATTTCATTATATTTGAAACTGTACTACATTTTCAACTGTTTGGTGTGCTGACTGCCTCAAGGAAGTAGGGGAGGAACATGTTAATTAAGAATTATTTTAATGGTTAAAGATAGACGGGATGTTTCTCAAACTCTCAAATGGGAGTTAGATACTTCAAATTCCTTTGAAACTCCTACCATTAAGACTTCTCTGAATTTTATAAACATTAAAAAAAAAAATTCTCAAGGGCACTCTTTAGCTGTATTCCCTTTTGCTCGTATACTCAGCTTTCAAAGAGGTAAGTGGAAACTAATCTCAGCATCGTGAAGGGACCTATTCAACCTGGAAGCTTTACACTGAGATGACAACAAAATCAAGAGCACTTGTTTTGAACATGCATAGCTATCATACTGACTGGTCTGAAGAAAGTTCTGAAGGGTATTTATATCCCATAGGAAAGTGTCAGTCTTATGCAGGGAGTTGCTTGAAACTACATAAAGAGGGATGATAAATAAATGAGAACTGACTCAAAGGAATTACAGAGTGCCATCATATTATGTTGAGGGCGGGGGAAGGGAACAATAAGGAGAATTTCTGGAATGGTGATGCTCACAGTAAGCAATTTATGCACAGATAATGGTGCTCTAGTGACCCTGCGCTGCATGAATGAAACAGGAATCTGCTCTGTACTGTCTGACAACACTACACTGTGGGCAGAATCTTTAGCAGACCAGATACTTACAATTGAATGTAAGTGATACTTACTGTGCACAAGGAAAAAAAATTAATAAAAAAATTCCCAAGCAATTAAGCAAATACCAAAAAAAAATCCAGTGATGTAAATGGTTCATAGCCTCCCATGAGTTCTCATTCACAAAAATGTATTTCAAACATTTTAAGTAACTGAATGAAGAGACTTACGCTTTGGTTGCACTTCTTTCTAAAAAACTAGAAATACAGAAGGCTTGATATAGCAACAACAAGGTTCAGGTACTCAGAAAAATAAGGCATCAGAATTAATGTAAAGTCACCTGCTTCATGGGCACAGTTTATATAAAAACATTACAAGTGTGTGGGAGTCCATGGATGTGTAAATAAAGAATAAATCAGATTTTGAAGGTTAACGTGTCCTTTAAATAAATAGCAGAATTTGGGCAATCTCTTCTCTTTCGGTTTGCACTGATGGTGATATCTCACAGTTACGATGATGGATAAGCATGCTAAGGGAGTAATCATCCATGTAAATTTGTCTGACATCAACAAGAAGTGAGAAGAGGGAGGCAAAGCAAGCTTCTGCTTTCAATAAAAAATAAATAAGGTGTTAGAGTAGTGCATTTGTCAATATTCAGGCACAGGGAGTGTAAGATGTAAAAATCCAAACTGCTAAATGCAGCAGTCCTTCATCACACAGAAATCCCACTGAGGATAGTGAAAGTCTTGCTTAAGGAAAGGCTGATGAATTTGTCCCAGAGACAGGATAAAAGAAACAGTGGTTATTTCGGCTTGTTTCATATTGTCATACTGAAACATAAATGGGTGAATTTCAAGCACAGTAGGAGAGCAATAGACAAACTATAGCTTCAGCAAATTGCCAAGCAACATTCCAGTGCCTGCAAGTCCCACTGACAGAATCACAGAATGGTTGAGGTTGGAAGGGACCTCTGGAGATCATCTAGTCCAACCCCCCTGCTCAAGCAGGGTCACCTAGAGCACGTTGCACAGGATTGCATCCAGGCGGGTTTTGAATATCTCCAGAGAAGGAGACTCCACAACCTCTCTGGGCAACCTGTTCCAGTGCTCAGTCATCCTCACAGTAAAGTTTTACTTCGTGTTCAGACGGAACTGCCTGTATTCAATTTGTGCCTGCTGCCTCTTGTCCTGTCACTGGGCACCACTGAAAAGAGTCTGGCCTCTGCTAGACCAATAGATGGAGAAGTACTGGAGAAGAGTTCTGAGAAGCCACCAAAAGCGGAGAAATTCAAAAATCTACCAGAATGTTAAGTTAAGAATGTAAGAACAAGTTTAATGGCATCACAAAATCAGAGACTTCTTTAAACAGGTTTGTTACAGCTTGACCCACTGAGAGATCTAGAAGCTGCAATGCTTATAATACAAGTAAAGCAGTATATAATATATATATGTATATAATACAAGCAATACAAGTATTATGTATATTAATAATACAGGTAAGTAGTATAAGCATTACCTGTATTAGTATACAAGATACACAAGTAATACTTCAGGACATTCAGTTGAGAGCTAAGATGATGACAGCTGATTTCCACTGATTTTTAAGTTCTACAACAGCAGAACATGCTCAGACCCATCAAGATTTCTTTCCCAGAATTAACCTGATTTTAAACATACCATGAACTTAACAAGTAATTTTAAGACAAAATATTTTCTTGATTTTGTTTCCTGCTGCCAAAATCATGAATATTTTTAGACTTTTGGTTAAAAATCAGTAAATGGAGTTTTGCCATTTTTTACTGTAATTGGACTCCTTTTTAACGGAAACTTCCTAGAAAAAATACTGAGTGAGTTAATTTACAAACAAAACTCAACTTTCAATAGGAATGTGTCCAGGTACCATTTTAGATAGCACCATTTCATAGTCACCTATCAGCATTGCACCTTAATATCTCAAACATGATGAATATATATTTTCTTAAACTATTATTCGAAGCAGAGAAGGTATACTCCAAATTTCAGATGGAAAACTGCAGTAACGGGAGCTCAAATGTCTTGTCCACTGTCACACAGAGAGACTGTGGTACAAGTGGAAAAGTTCTGCTTCAGGACAGGATTCTCCTTCCTTCCAACAAAGGAAGGAAAGAATCCTCCAGATTCATTTCTGAGAACACAAATGTACTGATATAGATGGGATGCAAAGCTGAAAGTTGTGCTTACCTTTTTAAACCCAGAAGCATAACATTAGCTATCACATGAGAGACACACTTTATTACATTCAGATCTAGTCACAGTACTAAATCCCAATAATTTCTATAGCATACTTTGACATAATTACACACAGGTATCAAAATAATTCCAAAGTCTGGTCAAACAATGTTTCTCTATCAGCATATGTGCATTTAATATAGTGCAAATCCTACCACTACTGTCTTTCATTATAGCACATCTGTTGTCCAAAATCAGGGACTAAGACCAAGTCATGATGAGTGTGCTTCATTTTCTACATTTAGTAGTTTCCCAGCTAGAAAATAAATATCTCTTATAACCAGATTATCTAACACTTCAGTAGAAATAAACACTTCAGCCACTTTTTCTTCAAATGGCTTTATCCCAATGGCTTGACAATGACTACTTTTTCTCCTTCACACAGCATGAACGAACCACAAGACCAAAGCTGTCTCTCAAATAATTATATGAATTACATTCTACATGCAAAATTGTTTCTCTGGATGATCTTGGAAGCTTCTAAAACATACAAAAAAGACCTCTTAGGCCACTTAAGGATTTTTAACTGCATCATATGACATCCCAGGAAATCTTTCTTTCACTCCTAAGTGGGGACCAAGAGGATCAGAGGATCACAGGAATCACACACAATCACAGAATGGTTGAGGTTGGAAGGGACCTCTGGAGATCATCTAGTCCAACCTCCCCTGCTCAAGCAGGGTGACCTACAGCAGGATGCCCAGGACCGTGTCCAGACAGCTTTTTAATATCTCCAAGAATGGAGACATAGAGATGGAGGTCATCTAGTGTGGCTAATGGGAAAATGGTTAGAAACCTCACAGATGTACTTAATACCTCATTTTGTTTAGGCAATATTTTAGGCAATGTTTTTTGCGAACATCCTAAAAATCCTTGCATATATCTGATGTATCTTATAGTCTAAAACTCTGAATATATAGACAGTAAATAACCTAAGGGTAAGTATAGATGCAACAAAAAAGTTTAACATTAGTTTCTTCTGACTTTAGAATTTTCATTTGTTCATCTTTGGTAGCAGATTGCATATTTTGCATTCCATAGCAGAAACACAAATACATAGCTAAGTACAGACAGGGTTCCAACTACTTGCATGCCAGTTATACTATGGAATTCCTGATAACATCTGAAAAGGTGTTTATGAGTGCAGGCACTGTAAACATCTTGAAAAAAAATTCACAATTACATTGGAAAGAATTTTAAACGCTATTTTAAACACATTTTGACACACACTACTTCCTTTTAGATTAATGGTGCATTTGTATAATATTGTCTGGAATTCATGAATCATATATAATAATGGATTATTTGAGTCCTTTTATATGTATTTCTCTTTAGTCAGCAATAAAATGATTCAGACGTTAAATGATGAATGATATTACTCTATCTGCAGTCCCACGTTCAGTTACGGACTCCTTCGACAGTTAATACCTCTGAACTTCCTAAAGCACTTATCAGTCAGTTTTTATTGCTGATAGCTTGTTTGAGCTGTATTCTCCTTCTGTAGTCATCTTTCTTTTGATTACCCTTTCACTTTTTAAACTCAGTTTTATATGACAGTAAGAAGCATGGTTTCCATACAATAATCACACTTTACTTTAGTGGTCAGTAAGACAGCTACACTTTTCATATTTTAAAATTCTCTGTAAAATTGTCATATAGCTTTATATACGTTCATATAAATAAAGCAGAATGGAATGCCCGCTTAATTCTGATTTCCAAGGACTAGTTAACTGTTACATAAGTAAAATGCTAATTTAAATTCTCCAAGACAGGCTAGCACCATCTGAAGTGACTTACTCTCAGTTAATGTAGTAAAAATGTTAGCTAAACACGCATCATGCTAGGCTTCCCTACATCAGACTGGTATCTTTAACTTTGAATTCTTCAAGATAATGCTCAGATTTTATCAACATTTCCCAAACACTATGCTTGGCCAAACTAACCAAGTCTACCTTGAACTACCTCGAAAGATCTTTTTGTTTTGAAAGTACTACTGTTTGGTTTTCCTACAAAAGCATTCATCTTCCTACAAGAAGTTCTATGCTATTTGTGGCTAAATCTTTCTAGTTTATGAAGACCTATCCTCATACTACTGTCTTTTACCCACTCTCAGGTCTGTCTTTCTTCCCTTTCTGCCAGCTGGCTGAAATTAGATAACAAATTCAAAAGTCTCTGTAAGAGAGCACACAGATGCACAAGAAGTACAATCACATAAGCTTTGTTTTCTGAAGTAACATGGACCCAAATCTCTTTTTATTAATGATGTGTACGCTGAGAGTGATTAAACTACTGCAGCACCAAAATCTATGTTTACAACTCTGTGTATTCACTAGGCAAGTCTTTAATAGATCTCAGAGAGGAGACTCCTAAACTAGCGCCAGAAGTGGTATATCCACACAACACAGTACAGGGATACCGCTAGCATCCTGAAAGCAGTATAACCAAATGTAGCCAATCCTTTTAATTCCCCGAGCTGCTTTATCCTTGTAAATTTCCAGGTGGAAAATTAATGGAAAAGGTTTGAATGAAGCTGAAAGTATCCATATGATACATACTTATACAAAAAACTTGAAAAGGTCTCATGCATAACTAAAATAGGTTAAAAGCCCACTTTGATGTTCTTTTATATGATTTATGTCGTCTTTTCTACTTCTCTGCCCTTAAGTTGCTGGCACCTAAGTTTCCTTGTTTGGTCTCTGGAGAACTGTAGTTTAAACCCAGTTGTAGCATCAACTTAATGGTAATAAGGTGACATTTAAAAGTTTGTGACATATGGGTGAGACTGGACGATCTCTTGGTTCTTTCAAAGTCTACAAAACTCTGAAATCAATATTATTTTGGACACTCAAAAATATTTTTCCTTTAATTCCTCAGAATAAGAGCATTTTATCATGTTATGCCGGGCACAAGGTGTTACACCAAAATGATTTATTTCCCAATAGACTTTTAATATTATTCTTCTCCTAATCTAATTCATAATGAAGGACAAGGAAGAATAATTAAAATGTTGTCTCACGTTTAGCTTTTACTTACAGTTGTCTCTATCACTTTCATTTTGTTTTGCCTTTTTTTTTTTTTTTTTGCCTCCACTCTTTGCCCATAAACCTGGTCACGAATTCCTTCTTAGCTCTGTTAACTTTTTCACCATATGGTATTCTCTTTGTATACTTCTTGGCCACATGAGTTATTGCTTTACAGACATTTATATCCTAATTTAGCTGTTTATATGACATTATATTTCACACAAAGATGCTTTGCTTCTCCTCTTTAGTAAGAATTTGCAGGATGAGATAAACTACCTCATCAACAGGGGAGTATTTTCTTTTTCATGGAAAGGATAGTACGAGAAGTCTCCATTAGTAAGTGGAACAAAAATATCAAGTTGCATGTAAAATCCCTCTTTAGAAATAAAGTAAACATTTTACAAAGAATAAAGATCACCAGCATAATTGTGTAGCGATAAAGCAGAACAGCCTTTAAAATGTTTCTGAATCAATTATTTAAGGCAAATTCTATCACAGAGGCCAATAAAAATGGTTTGTGCATATCTTAAGACTGACTTAGCACTGTTTTTTTGAAGTCCATTTCCATGCTGTGAATAAAAATACATAGTTCAATTCATCAACTGTATCCTGAACTAGGCATCTGTGAACCCTTCATTAATTCACAGAATCTTGATTTCAGAGATGAATTTCTGTAGAGTTTCTTTTCAGTGAAATAAGTATTTCCAGATCCAACTAAGAACTGGCCTGTGAGTTTACCAAATTCAAATTCTGAATTCATTTTAGAAGAGTAGTTATTATGCTTTATGTATTAGGAAACAAAGACTCAATCTGAAAGAAAAGAATCAAATATAAACTAATTGCAGAGTAAATTAAAAATGTTGAGAAAATGGACACTGAATTGGATATCAGAGGTTGACTGCTTTGTAAAACTTCTAAAACCTCATGGCTTACATTCAACTATACTGTATTTTGCAAATATAGGTTACAAAAACCTCACTTTTTCTGTGTGTCTGCTTCTCGCTTCAGCCAATATCACTCATAACACTCATAAGAGTGTGGGAAGGGAAGCTTTGACTTGGTTAATTATTCTTTCTCAGAAGGACTTTTCCTTTTCTAATAGACATGAGCAAGAGTACTCCACAGAAAAAAAAGGAAAGCCTGGGAAACCACCTGAAGAAAACATTTCTAGTGACTTGTGCTGGCAATTGTTTTATAGTATCAAATAATTCCAAATATATTTCAGTTAGAGAAGAGTTGTCAGAAAAGACAGAAGGAGAATCTGAACTGCTGGGACAAAAGATGTGGAAGGACTGCCCTGTGTAACTGCACCAAAATGCTCCCACACCACAAAATACTGTATAAATAAATGAATTCATGTATAAATTCATGAATTCATGAAAGGGGAAAATATTTTTGCAGCATCACCCAGCCCAAACAACTCATATGCATTCTGCGCCAGGAAACCATCCTTACTATTTGGCTTTTTAAATAATTTGCAAAAATCTGTAATGTATCATCTGATCAGTCCTCTTCTAGGTACACATCAATGTTGCTATTTCTTTAAGGACCATATACAGCAACACATTTGTTAAAACACTGTTTATGTCTGCCAAAGTCCTAATATTTCCTTTGCCTGTCACAAATTTATTACACAACTTATAGAACTTTCACCTGCAAAAAAACAAAATAAAACAAAAATCCCTCCCAAATCCAGCACAGCAGCGTAATACTTTGTAAAGATAACACTAAACACAACTGGGCTTACATCTCTTCATTAGGTTGTACCTTTTTATGAAATGAATTGATTATCCATATTGCTTTATTATGAACTCCACAGAAAGCACATGCCTAATGTTACAATAGTACCTGTTACAAATTACCTGGTAATATACCTAACCCTTAGTTCTCAGTATATTTTCTAAACTGCCAATCTAATAAAGTAGACTAGCTCAGCTAGCTTACTAGTTCTTTCCATCTCAGGTGTACGTACGTCTAAAATATTCAAGACCAGAAACTAGATATTTACATATGTCTAAAATATTTAAGACAATAAACTAGATATTTTATATCTGCAATTTTGTTCTCTGCAAACAGTAACAAATCTATGGACTGTTTTATAAAAATGCTGACTTTGCTTCTTGCCTGTGGGAGTGCTGGCGAAGCAGTTAGTAAAGGAGAGTAGGCACAGCCCTCACCTTTTAATTCACCACTGCTCACACATAAGATGATGCATGACTTCCACATTACTGACAGATTTGAACTATGAGAAACTTGTATCAGTTATGTTGACATTAATCAGGTAAATTGAATACTGCCTGAAGCAGCATGGTAGGAGTGGGATGCGACATGAAATGGGCCGCTGCCTTGGGAGGGGGTTCGTCACTGCTGTGTGATGGCGCGTGCTGGGATTTGCTTTAGTGCAGTCATTCTCCTGTCTGGAAAAAGACGTCCCAAACAGAGTGAATCCCGAGCTAGCTGTACACCACCAAATAGACCCTCATTCCAACCCCTTTGCAAAGCAGCTCTGAAACTTACTTACATACATTGCTGTCTACAGGTGCCACAAGTCCCCAAGAAAGTAAGAGGGACTTACAGAGGATATATGGGCAAGACTATATTCTGTTTATAATCCAAGGTATAAGGAGTTAAAGTGAGACAATGAAGAAAAAAAAAACATCTATTGACACTCTTTTTTTACGTGGATGCCATGGTTACCTCCAAACAGTGGTGTGAATCTGTCTAATAGCCATTATGTAAGAGTAGAGATTTGAATTTAAAGGAACCTATATATATGGCTGAGCAAAAAGAAAAACAAAAAAAATCCCAGATGCTATCTAAATTAAACCAATTTCATATATTACAATAACTATAAAAATATTTACCATATAAATAATTTAGTCCTTAGGACTAATGCATAGACAGACAATCAAAACACCATACAACATATATGTAGATGGTAATATTACACTGAAAAATCAGGCAGTGTTATAATTGCAAAAATAGTTATTCACTGCACAGCTAAAAACTGTTATTCATCCACTGGGTAGTTAGTAAAACAGAATAGAAACACAGAGCTGACAACATTGGTTTCACAATTATACTTCTGATTTGGCGTACAATTAAAAAAGATTTTATATTTTGAAAATATTTCTTACCCTTTTTGGTTACACCATCAAATGTCCTGTTGATGCTATATGTTGTGCTATTTATTTGGTAGCTTTGAGTATTGTAAAATACAAAGAAGACCTTGCAATTACCCTAAGCAGCTGAAATGCATCTAAAAATTATTAGATGCTTAAACTGCAGGAAAAAACATTCTATTAACCTAAGTACAAGCAAACTAGAGAGGAAAAAGATGCACATTAAAGACAGAAAGTGACTAGGTTACTCTCTGTAACAAGTTTCCTGCTGAGTGTTAATTTGACAAGACTTAAAAGTTAAGTAAAATTGGAAGAAAATGCACCCTGGTAGTTCCACTTCTTTGTGTGTATATATCTGCAATTCATGGAAAACATATAGCTCACTTTGTGTTGATTCTAAGATACTTGATTTAAAGTCAAATAATTTTTATTTCTGCATGCTGAATTTAAATGTCCTGAAAATATTTTTTGTTTCAAAACTTATTTTGTAAGTTACCTTTGAAATATCTGTTAGGTACAAAACATGAATAAAGTGTGAATGAATAAGCTGCTAATTTTCTAATCATGAATGTGTAAAACTTCTATTTTTGATAATATTGTACTTATGCACTCATCCTGCTGTTGCACCCCAGGGATTCTGTGTTCTCATCTTGTTAAACCTGGTATAGGATTGGCATGTTATATACTAATTCTGAAAATATTTCTGCACACAAGTAACTTCATTTTTGTGAACAACATCATTATACCAGCTCAGAGGCATAGTCTGTACTAAAGAGTAATTTATAGTATCGGGAGTAGAAGGAGAATCTTCTCCACTGTGGGCCAATTGATAGATGAGGTCAGCGCAACAGACACGCACAGGAACCACTGCTTAGCCATTATGGAGACTAATGGGGTAGATATAACCTGACAAATGTATGAACAGAAGTCACAGTAATTTCTGCATTTGTATTTGCACAACCTGGAGTGTGTGATGCAAGCTAAAGCACAGCATGCTGAGAAATTAAAAATACATTTTGCTAAGAAGAATTGGAAGGCATATTCAGAAGAATTTGGAGACAGAAAAAGAAAAATTAATGAGAGTTAAATAAGTTAAGCCTTTCTACTGATTACTATACTTTCCATCATATTCTGCTGTATTTCATCAAAGACAGGTTTGGTTGCATGGTATGTATTTTGTATGCATGTTGTGAGAGCTAGTATAACTCGTTTTTACACTGTGAATATTTGGCTCAGTAAAATATTCATTATGCCATAGACTTTTTATTTTCAATATTCTTATCTAGCAGAACCTGTAAATACTTCAGAACAGAATGGCTGTTAAGAGTAAGCCCAACTCCAGACTCACTTACATTAGATAAACACTTGTGTACTAGCTACGTTAGTTTTTGCAGGTTCTTTTGACTTAACTGGACAGATTTAGGCTGTATGCTTCCAAGGCATGAAAATTGCTTCCAAACATTTCAGCACATTTTTTATCGTATGCAGAAAAAAAACCCAAAGCAAAACAAAACAGTTACTTATTCAACGTAAACTTTTGCCTTGGACAGAAGTATGTTTTCCTTTCTAAAATATCTCATCTTTATGGAAAAAATAGAGAAAAAGAAAGACTGAGAGTTAAAAATGTTATCCCTATTCAAATGATGATAAATTTCATAAATATCCTGGATTGTGCTATAGCACAAAGTGCTATAGCAGCTTCATAAATATTTTAAACAGATGGACCAGTATGACTTACATTCATGCTTTACCAGTCAAGAGTGTTTAAACTGCTGGCTCAAACACACAAGGTGAAGTATATTCCACATATAGTGCAAGGAGAACTACCTTGTTTGCTAACAAACTACATGGAAAAACCTAACTGAATGGCATAATATTCTAATATATTTTAATTTCTTGGGAAGACATCACTGGCAGAAGAAAGGATCACTGTTATACTGGACAGGTAGAAGAAGTAAAAAGGAGCAAAATCTTGGTTTGGATTTTTTTGCCTGATATGTTCCATTGATTTTTAATGAAATGGTAAGTTTATGCAGTTATAAAGGGTTAGCAGATGTTTAATAACCCAATCAAATAATTAATTGTTGCTTTCCAGTTTGTCAAATCAGGCAGCATGGTAGGTTTTAGTAAATTAGCTTATTATTTAATTGCACTCAAAATGAGTTAACCCTTTTATGATATACTACTAAAACTCAGATGTGCTCTATTGAAACGTTGACAGCTTTTTTTTTTTTTTTCTGAAGCTACCTTTGTAATAGTAGGGGAAGAGATAAAAGCAGCCAGGATGAGTCACCACCTGGAACTATTTCTAAATCACTGCTCAAGTATACGTCAGACCCTCAATATCCAGATTCTGAGCATCACTACAGGCAACATACCATAGATCAAAAGCATCCTTCAAATGACCATGTAAGGTTGAAGCAAAAAGACAGTTCTAACCACCTCATGAGTTGAGCTGCTTTTCGAACTCCACTATCTCATGATTACCTGTATGCATACATCCAGGTACACAAGCACCCCCGCACTGCCACAGGGACAGAAAGAGATTTGGAAGCCTCGTTCCTTCAGACACTTAAGTTCACCTCCTTTGGAACATTTCTTCCAAATTTCTTTTTTGAAAACAAACAAACAAAAAATCTATTTTACTTTCAGAAGATTGGAAACAACAGACCTGTACCTAAATGGTTGCAATATTGCTCTCAAAGTCACTTTCCTGCCCATGGGAAGAAAACAAAATTCCCAAGAGCCTTCCGAAGAGTGACCTGGGGAGATAACTGGGAAGGGGGAAGACAAGATACTGAGCTGTTTGGTTCACCAGAGGACCTGCAGACTAGCTATCTTTCCATTATCTAAGCCAGGACCAAAACAAAAATATGATCCTCAATACCACGCCTTGATGACGGGCCAATATTTGGGCAAACCAACAAACTCCAGCCATTTTGTAAATTCCAGATGAATATTCTCTCTGCAACAATGAAGGGAATTTAACATGGATGTTAGAGACAGGCAGCTAGTAAGGTGATAAATTCTGTTTCAAGTCTCTAAAAACATACTACTTTTTAATTTTGCTCATGGAAGAAAAACAGCATTTTGCCTTTTTTATCTTTTGAAAAACATCTGTTTCTACCCTCGATTTCCCCCCCCCCCCAAAAAAAAAAAAGACAGAGGAGGGAGGGAAAAACAAATGAGGAATAACTGTCTTTTCTTTTGTGGCTGTCTTTGAGACCCAGCAGTATAAAACTCCATTGCTAACCAGGTCCCTTAAAACTGCTTAGAAAACTTTGTTCTCTTCTATAAATATTTTCCAACTGATGGTTTTCCAGTAACATGCTGTGTTGTGGTGAATATCATATCATTTCCACACAGAAAAGTCACTGATAGAGATCTACATGCATAATAAAAAAATACAAACTTCTTGCACACACAGAACTTTAAACTCATGCCTGATTTACTGTGCACTATAACCTCTAGGCCTTCTTCAGCATTACTACTTATGAGCTTTTAGTTGCTTCCTTGAACAAAGCTTTTATGATTCTTTCCTTCAGCTTATCTGACTTCAGATATAACCAGCTAGAAATATGTAAGAGAAAAGCAATTTCAGTAGTTTATTCCCTTCCTTCCTTAATCTCTTGAGGGTTATTTCTGAGCTGTCTCTCCTCACTGGTGTCCAACTATCCCTCCATGTGCTAGGAAAATTAATCTATTGCCATGAAGAATCGCTTTGAATCATGCAATTTTGCTTGCAATTCAGGTTTTTACAAGAATGTTTATATGAAATTAGTAGTAATTAACTATGCTTCTCCTCTTCAGAAATAAGTGAAAAAATACATTTGTTGCATGATTTTCCTAGAGTGTATTATCAGTATTCCTTAGCACCAGGCTCCTCCTGCACGATCCAGTTAACATAAATTACCCTGATGGAGCACTAAACCAAATGTTTACAGCCTGATACAAATTTAGTCCTGAAGAGAGCCCCCAAAGGGTCAAAATTACAAAAATGTCCCAGCAACTTCCAACCAGTTATGTGAATGCAAAGCTGAATGCTGAAAATTTCATACACTCCTTTACACCAGAGATGTACAGTAAAACAACTAGCGGGGCAAAATTTGTCTTCAGTGACATTGGTGCAATGGAGATAAGAAGAAGGATAAGAAGCTTAATCCATATTTTAATGGAGATAAAGAAGATGTAAAAAGAAGAAGGAATATGTTCTACATCTTTCACTGTAAGTTGAGACACCTTCTTACAGATAGAGCATCACCTTACAGGAAAGGTCACATTCCCAAATTTCACTACAAACAAATTCTAATGAGCTCTCCCCAAACTCACTCACTCTGACTCCATCTTTCATATGCCTTAAAAATAATCATAGAAAAATATTCTATAGGTCAATTGATTTTCTGACAGAGTTTTCTATTCATCTATAGGCTCCATAATGACAAATGCTAAACACATGCTGATAACACAATATTATGGGCAAAGGCTTTAATCTTTACCTTATATGATTAAACAGTATTCAATATTACTTTTAACTCTCAAATATCAAGGGAGCGTTTTGCATAGGGCACAGAAGTGTTCTTGTGCAGGATGAAGAAGGAAATAGAAGAGGCAGAGCATCCTCAGGGGAAGGAAAGGCATGACTGGAAAGAACAACCTTCTGTATTTTTGAACAGTAAGCACAGTGTCACTTCTGGCACTTCCAGTGTGTAAAACAGAAAATCAAGCTCACATGCTGTCACTTGACACCCCATAAGGGATAAGGAGTCATGAAGTTACGGTCTTACCCTCCACCTTCCTACAGAAGAATGTAAACTGAACTCAGATAACATCTCCCACACTACTCAGTAATCATTCCTGTTTGAGTCCATTATCTGTGAGAGGCAAAACACATCTCTTCAGCCTTCATATCATGAGCAATAGCTTAAAGTCAGATTCTAATCGCAGGGATTGTCATTCATGAGTCTGAACTGGTGATTCTTGGACACAGTATAGTCATTGGCCATGCAACTCACTTTTTTATTGTGGTTTTAAAGACAATACATCTCTGCCAGCTGCATCTGGAAGCACTGTGAGGAACTTCGAGCATGTGAATTCCTTTGCCTTCTTCTTTCTACAGCTAGTCTTTATTCTGCAATGATAGAATGAACAGAATGATAAGTGAAAGAAAAAGTGAAGAAATTTCATCAATTATAAAATTACCTCTGCTCAACTTAATGAATTTAATTAAACCATTCAATACCAATTATTTTGGAAACGAACTGATGCATAGAAAATAGAAGTGACTTGTCAGCATGTCAGATAGAAGGCCACACAGTATTACTCCCAAACCCTTATTTAAGTCACTTCCCACATTTGTAGGAAATAATTTCATCAAATCTTTCTAGGATTTTTTATAGCTTGCATTTAAATGCTTTCAAAAATAATCTTTTACATGATGCCTTTCCCATTTTTTCTGTTAAAACACAAAAGCCATAGCTTAACCAATTCATAACGTCAAATTTTTTACTAACCCTAAGAGCAAGCAATTTAGACATTAGTAGTCTAAATTTAAATAATGCTACTTAGTGTTCTACTTTAAAGTTATAGCTTTACTGCAGTGACACCTTTATGGATCAGGGTCTTACTGTTTAGAAGTTTTTGATGACTAGTTGACAAAATTAAGCTACTTTTTAACCTAGTTGCCAATAGTAGTCATAATAGCACAAACTGGCCCTTAGCACCATAAAAGCATCTGTTGAGAGCTCCTTCAGCCAATGTTTCTGTAGTCTTTACTGTTACTCCAAGCTAACAAGATCAAAACCAACTTCTGTATACCTGCAGAGGCAGCAGCTGGATTCCTTGGCTGTACTGGTGACACACTGTACATTTGAAAGCTCCTAGATTCTCTTATATATTTGTATACCTTCGCTCACCTACACCCACTAAATTATTATCAGCCATATTGTCCTGGTCGTGAATGAAGTCTGACACACTAATCCTCAAAAGCTGCTGAATGTCTACAGTGACACAGATCAGTTCAGGCTCATTTAAACTAGCAATGGACTTTTTCCTAGTTTTGGCAGACTTTGAATCAAGACAATAGACAGGGATCAAGAAGACATTTTTCTGGAATGAGACCTGCAAAAAGTGGCAAACTTGTAACAACGAATACTGGATATAAAAGCAAAGTCAGCCTTCTGAAAAGTTTTGTTATGTATACGTGCTCTTCGTGAAAGAAAATAATGTATAACTCTTCAAGACAGACACACATTAGAAGGCAACTTTACTCCAAGTATCAGCTTGCATGTGTTCCCTGGTGGATTTTAGGTAATTGGTGTAATAAAGATCATTGATTGAACCAGATGTCTTGTGGATACTTTTGGAAGATAAACACCACTTCTTTTCTACACTCAAGGATTGATGAACACAAATTGTAATACTTTCTCCCTTTGTTTTTATAATTAAAAGTATAATATTGAATTACATTTGTTTTACTTTATTTTATAATTGGAGTTACAAATTTCAATTATATTTTATCTTTATCTTATCTTATCTTTATTTTAAAAATTAATTTACCTTTAAATTATCACGCAAAATAGAAAATAAATGTTTTATTAATTTATACAGAGTATCGAGTTTCCCTGTTGTTGGTATCCCCTGAGTAGCAAGAGCAACATTGCTGAAGTGTTTAAATATAAGCGTGCATATGCATTTGCCCATTTACCACAGCTGATCATAAGAAAAGCATACATTAGTGTTAGAATTAATATTTTTTGTACATCAGATGACATGCTGATTTTTGACCGTAGATTTGCCCCATGGGATGAAAAATGATTCTAAATTCAATGAAAAAAGCCCAATGACTTCCAGGAGGTCAGGATTTACTATCCCTGAAGTCAATCAATGAAATTGATAGCCCAGGGTTGCTGATGACATGTCGCTCAACTTCTTCAACTGTGCAGAAAAAGAAAACATCACCCCAGGGTGGTCAATGTAGCACAAAATTTGAATGTACGCATATCAAAGCTTCTAGTGACTGAAAAATGTTTTGGTAAACAAGGTTTCACTTACAACCATTTAAAGGAAGACCCCTTGTGAAATTCATTCAGGACTTGACAGTGATCAATTCAATTTCAAAATGTTTAATATTTTCACATTGTAGACTAGCCAAAAACTATCAGAGGTAACCAGCAGCTGTTATAAACCAAGTGCAAACTAAAGATCTAACCATTCAGAATTAGAAATCAATAGGATTGCAGAGTGATCTGCAAGCCATTCTTCTCATACACCATACAAGGGACCAGTAATACATATGCCTAAACTTTTATGCAACAACTAAATAAATGGCAGTGCTTTACTTGAACTCCAACACAAAACCAAAGGTATTGAATATCTTGTCATTTACTGTAGAGAGACTGAAGAGATTATGCTCAGACCTGAAAGGAAAAATAAAATCTGTACTCTAAATGGTTGTACCTCTATGCTGATCATCTGAACAAGATAAAATGGGGGTACAAGATAAAAACCTGCAATAATACCAATGAAAAAAATGGATCAGAACTTCATGGTTTAGACTCGTTTTTCACTGTGAATCATCCTTCTGTTGCCACAGATTCACACCCATGGAAGCCTTCCCCTTGCCTCCAAGCCCAATATGCCGGAATCTCTATAGTCATCACTGAAAAACAGCAGCTATTTTCCCATTAATGACTATGATGGAATATCATAAGGAGAAGAATGCTGTTTAACACTGGTTCAGGAAGAAATTTAAAAAATTCAGACTTCCAAATGTTATGAATGATATGGGGCAAGGGGGGATCACATAGACGGGGAGAAACCAGCAGCCATAACTATAACTATATGGCTATATAAGCCATTAATGTTTATGTCATGTATGAAAAGGTTTACCAACATACTGATGGACTGGCAAATGGGCAAGCATCCAATTTCTTCCCCTTTGCAGCAGCTATGGGAGATGACAACCATAAACACATATTTCAGTGGAGATTATTTTAAAATACAAAACATTACTTTGACAAGTAGAGAATTACAACAAAAGATTTATTATTTGGTGGAATAATTGGTGAATGCATTATACTGTCAACATTTAACTATTATAATCAACTTAGATAATCAAAGCTGCCCTAGAATTTTATTGCTTTACATTAATTTGAAAACAATTTATTCTATTACACTCACTTTTTCATTAATGTAAATGAACCTAATAAGACAAAACTCAAAGTTATGTAAAAATGGAAACATAACACATTTTAACCTTAGTGTGCCTATTCTGCAGGGCATACATTCGCATACATGTTGCACTTTAAACCAGCCTGTCTTAAAATTTCCACATGACACCAAAGAATATGCTACATGTGCTACGTATGTTCATAAAGACACTGTGATAATGGCTTTGCTGATTAGAATATGCTTCCAGCAATCCTTGGTCACTATAGGAATTGGCTCACCATGACTGGCTCACTCATTTCTTTGCAGACATAATTTTAACATTTTATTGAGACATATCCAGCTCTATATGCTTCATTAGTCTGTTTCCTCCTGTTGGGAATAAATTGTTGATTTTTGGATTAGCTGCTGTCTGTTATCTGTCCTTGACCCACAGGCTGAAAAGTTGCAGCAGAAGAAAAAGTATTTTGAGTCATTTAAATAACTGTTTCTGATCCAGTTACTTCCCGACTCAAGAGAAGACTTAAGTATTATGAATGGAACCAATCTCTGTACAGGAATCAAGAATGCGGTCTGTACGTACGCAATGCTTGGATACAGGAAAATTTAGCATAATGTGGTAGCATCAGATAATCCTTCAGATTTCAAACCAACAGCAGTAGCTCAAGGTCTTCTGAACTCTTACAGAACTGAGCATAGATCTGGCTGCCGATTGTCAGATTTCGCTACTCGAATAAAGAAAGCCATATCAATCCAGAGACAGGTTGGTACAAGCTTTTACAGGACTTTCTAAATGCTGTTAGATTTTTAATGCTGGAAGACAGCACTGCTGTGCAATTCTGCACTGAACATATACACAGTATTCCAAAAGATACATGTTCCTGTTAGAGAATACACTCACTCGCCAGGAACAGATAAATGCCAGCTGAAAAAACAACAGAATTCTGCTGCCACTGCTTTTGGTCTGCCACCAAAGACAGTCCATGAACACCAAAGAAATTAGACAAGTATACAGTGCTAGACTACAGAAGAGATGTATGGGTCACCTGTTCGATTTCATGGATATCAAGGCAACTTCAAGAATTATACATGTTTTCAACTGCATTCTATTTAGGTGTTCAGGTGTTACACTGTTTTTAACAAGTTCCAGTTTTAGTCTGTAGTGGATTCTGTCTTCCTTCTCCTTTGATTAATGAGGCCATACATCAGCTTCAAAAGATCTAGCAAAATAAAGTTTAGCTACATATTTGATTGCAGAAAGGTGGGGAAATCAGCATTAGCATGCTGGAGACAAGAGGGCACTACCTACAAAATAATTTTGATGCCAATCAAGCCAATGACGTGTGTATTATATCATTGATCAGGATAGAGAACAAGAGTCTGTGTTAGTTTCAAGGCTGTCTAGAGGAGTAGATGTCTGGCCATATATTTCAAGTGTATGTGGCATAAGCTAGCTGGGCAACAATGCATAGCTCAGCAAATGCAACTACATAATTTGACATGTCCACAATGACAAAGCATACAAATAAAGAAAAATACCAAAGGTTTGACTGGATACTATCAAATGTTTGATTCATTCATTATTTTGTGCCAGGATATCAAAGTGGGAGAGGAAAAATATGCATTTAAAAATATTGCTGATGATTTAATTGCTGAAACTTGCTATTACATCACTGTTCAGTTGTAATAACAATAAGAGCATGGAGCATTACTTGAAGAATTAATGACCACCCGAGGTTAACAGCCCAAGGCTAAGCCTTAAGCCTTCAGCTTTCTCAGATAGTCATTAATCCCCAGGAATTGTCCTGTGCCTCCATCATTACTTCTAATTTAAAAAGTGAATTTTCTCCTTTTAATTTTCTTTTCACAAAATGAAAGTACTCAATTAGACTTTGTCATTAAATCACATCTGCATTGATTACTTAGGAAAAAATAATGACAGCAAAATTAAATTTGCCTATTTAATCATTGAATCCTGAATAAATATTTGTTATAAACATTTCATTCCAATTAAGGTTGCACAATAAAATGACATTAGGCAAAGAAGGGTATTCAATTAAAAGCTGTAATGCGTCCTTCTACGTTGCTTCTGTTTCCTACCTTCTTCACTTCACGCTGAACAACATATTACATTTGTGAGAAACTTCACAGTTTTTATCCAGCTCCACTGGACATTTAATATCTAACAGGAGCTAGAGAAACATGCTTACATTTCAATGATCTGATAGTCAGTGGTATCCAGATTTAAGTGACAGTGATGACAGGCATTCTTAAAAGAATGTTATCACGGAATTACTTTCTTTTTGAAGGTAAAACAAACAAAGTCTCTGTACAAGATTTTGGACAGTGATCCAACTTCTCTGACTCCAGAAGCCTGCAATCATCACAAAAAAGCAACATTTTTGTTGATGACGCTGTTCTCCGTTGTAATCCTATGTGATAAATATGTGCCACCTCTTGTGTGCCACAAGAGAGGTACAGTGCTATGATTATTTCAGTCTATGGTTCAGTCCATTAGCAGCCACAGAGAGAACATTATACCTTAGAGCAACATGTGTTGACACACCAAGTTCTGAATTAAAGTGAAATAGGGAAGACTGAAACAGTGATTTTAAAATGAACATAACTGGGAAGGTCCAAAGCTAGTTTACGTTGATCTTTGTCAATTTAATTCTCTCCCCTATGGAAAAGTACCTATTATGCTGACACCCTGACATATTAATAAAGGGCTAATCTTCAAAGTTTTGAATAATCGTACTATACCCATTTGCTCCCAACTACCTTTCTTGTTTGCGTACAAGCTTGTGCTTGTGCTAACACATACAGACTGGACAACCTAGACATTCAATATGCAGAATTAGAGATTCAAGTCTGAGAATCAGTGAGCCTTGTTTCATTGAGACCCACAAGCAAAGTGCTTTAAGTCAATGTTTGCTCTAATTCATGAATGAGTAATCTAAATTTGTTAGAGAGACTGTTCATTGCAACTGTATGAAAGAAGAAAGGAATTCTAAAGAAAAAAGCTACAAAACTGTAAGCCCTTTTGCTTAAAATGTCAGCCCTATACTCTGAAGTACCAAACGTTATGTTCAGTCAAGGAAACACAGCAGCTACGATATTACGGCAGAAAGAAAAGAGAGGGGGAGTGAGTGCAAGAGAGCAAGCAAGAGATAGCACGCATGCATGAGAGAGCGAGCGCGCAAGAGGGATGCAAGAATGCTTTTCACCTGCTAAGAAGTGTTTATAAAAGATCCATGTATAAAACATACCCAGTGAAACCAGTAGCAATAATACTCTGAAAAAATCATAATCCCACAAGTAATTATCAACAGCCAATAGAATGAGTGTTAATATTTACAGAGCGGAAAACTAACTAATCAATGAAAACTAACTGATCAATGAAAAAAGAACAAAACTCTGATGTATCCACACACTTACGTCCACACTTTTTAGGTATATATGCCAGGCTCAGAAAAAAAAAAAACATATAAATTTCATACAAATAATTTTATGAAAACAATTATTTTTTATCCTCTCCGTTACAAAGTTAGTCTAGCATTCCACCTATCATAAAGTCACCTAAAAGGTGATCCAGATGACCTGAAAAATGATAATTAAGAATTTGACCATGTGAACAAAATACTGTAAGGCAAACTAGGCTATGTGTACCCAAGACACATCAGCTACTCTGTTACTGTAAATTATCCTACAAGAAGGCTTTATGTCCTAATGATTCTGGGGAAAATCTACCTCACAGTACTGTGTTTGCTTCAGCATAAAAGCATCCACATGTCACCTACCATTGAGGAGATGGAAGTTCACATCCAGCTTCTATCGTTCACATATTGATACAACCAACCAACAAATATGTATAGTTCTTTTTCCCTCCCTCTTCCCAGCCAAATAATCCTTTGGCAAATAAATTTTAATTCTTGTGTCCAGACCTGGAAACATTTTTTCATTCCTGTCCTTTCATAATGTGAAGTATATTGTATTAGTAACCCTAATTAAAGTACTAAGAAAAACCCACTGTAGTAAACAAAAAATGCTGGACTCCATAATTATCTGTTGAGAGTCTTACTTCCAAAGCAAGCAATATCCCTTGTATAGGAAGCCTTCCTGATAATCTGCTTATTAATAATGCTTAAAGCCTTAAGAACAATTTTAGCACTTAGAGGCAACTCCTTGCCTCACTTTCCACGTTCTTCTGCTCCAAATGGTCATCACTGGATGAGAAATCCCAAGGTGAAAAGTATCTGGAATAAGGAAACACATAGAGCACCTGCAAGCTCCAGGGAGAGCACTTTCATTTGCCTAAATCGCTCTCAGACTCACTGCCAGAGTTGTCATGTTCCCCCATTTCAGCAAAGTCAGCAAACGCATTGCCCAGCACCACACAAACGCATCTTACCCACCACACCTGCTTTAGGTGCCACCCCCAAATAAGATCTGAATTGAAGGAGTTTTTGGTAGTGCCTGAGCACAGTGCTCTGGTATTGTGCACCCAGTAGCAACGTGCAGGCTGGAGAGCCCTGAGTCACCATTTGGTGCTGCTCTCACCCTTGGTATGGTCTTGATTATTCCCTCTCATTCTTGTAGGGAAGGATTACAGAATGAGGCTGTATCTGAGACAGGTCCCAGCATTTATGTAGGCACAATACTTTCACGGTGCATGCTGCATTGTATGTAGGAACTCACAGATTTTAAAAACAGAACCAGAGGAACTTACACAGGCCATATAATAACTGTGCACTATATTTCACACAGCAATCTTCAACTGAACCTAATGGTGTAATCGTGTTTGCTCTAATCACCCTAGAGTTAAATACATATGTCTTATTTGGAACACAAATTATCTGGATTCAGCTCCTATCCATTGTTCATTGCATGTCTTCCCTTTTATAATATGTCTTGAAACAGCACAGGTATTAAAAGTCTAGTTTCATTTTTCCCATCCCACTATCCCCATCCTAACTTTCTCCCATGTCTCCTTCAGCCCCCATCACAATGCTCTCAATGTTCTCCAAGCCCCATCTCTTTAGGTACTGGACTAAGCAAACCCACAGGTTTGTGCTTTGGTCCTGAAGCAAAGAAAAAAAAAATTGGTGAACTTATTAAAGTTCCCCAACCTTTATAAAGAAAATGATCTATGCAGTTCTTTTAAGTTTTTGCCTCAAAATTTCATATTTTCAGTGGGTTTCCATTCAAAATTCAAAACATAATTTATACTTTAGTTGATTAATGAACCTCTGCTTAACTATTTTTGTTCCCTGACTGAATATGCTAACTTTCAACAGTTTTTACTGTTTCAGCTCATGAAGAATGAATTCAAATTTACATGCTTTAACTTGAATTTATATGCTTGCCTGTAAACTCATGAGTCAGTATAACTGGAGCATACAAATATTCACAGAAATTGGTCAGAATACAACATAGTTGAACAAATTAATTGAAAATATCAATAAAGATATAAAGACTTTTTTTTCTCCCTGTCTCATTTCAGCTTCTTTAATATAGGAAGCAGATGGAGTTGCATAAAACCAACAACATTTGATCCTAAAATCTGAATGTTTTATTGCTCCTCGAAATCTTTTTCCAAAACAAGGATCTCAAAATTATTTAAACTGTAACATTCTGAAAGAAATTATATACATTCTACAGGTTGTTAATAAATTAACCATGAAAAGTATTACAGCCAGGGATGGTACACTGGATGGTGTCAGTGAAGTAGCAGGAACGATACCTGCAGATAGCTGGCTATTTTTTTCCTTCTTGCAGCTGCCAGATGGCGTTGAACAGAGCACACTGCTACATAGAGCAGCTGAAATTTTACCAGGTAAGTGTGACATTACACAGAGCATTTTTATCTATCCAGATGCCTTAGGGGAACAATATAGGCCTATTTGATCCAATCACATTAAAAAAGATTGAATAATCAGCGTGTTCTTTGAGTTGTCTTCTACACACAGCATTATAAATTATAGATAGAAATGTTTCTCTACAAAAATCTCTAACAGATCAAAGCAACAAAATCTACTGGAAAAAAACAAAAATACCTTTACATGGCCTGCCATTAGCAAAGGTTATCACAAAGGCTATATGTTTTTAATAAGAATAATAAAAGGTAGCATCTCTTGTTATTCTTAAGGAAGAAATTTTATAGACAGAATTATGATAAAGCATCCATATTAAGGGTAGAATTCAATGGACCTCACATGACAAAACACTAAACAAGACCTTGTTTTTGTTCATTTTTAAATAAAAGAATGGCTACCTTAATTGAAATCACAAGAGTCATTTTTAGGTACAGTGGGAGGAATGAAATTAACCAAGGCTAAACACAAATCCAAACCTCATAATCTTACTCTTGAAGAGAGAACGGGGGAAACTTTCATGGCCACATATGGTCTCATTTGAAAGAGCACTTCCCACACTAAACTTCCCACTAGTACTTTATGAAACATGGGTTCAAAACTGATTCAAAAGAAGGATGACCTAGTGAGTCACCGGTACCTTTTAAGGAAACATAAGAAATGCCTTCAAGACCTCTTGTCCTACTATTTGATCTGTTCCTATTTATAAGAGCACAGCCTAAGACTGCATACATTTGTTAAAACATTTTAATAGATCTTTTAATATTTTCTGTGCGGAAAGCACACTTTCTACTGCTTTCTGGAAAGCAGATGAGCACCTTTATTCTTCAATACTTTGCAAGCAAACCAGTAGTAATAATTTTGGGGCATATCTCAGCCTTCTTCTGAAACACCAAAATTCTACCCTCCACAATTCATTAAAAATGCCATATCCTGTTTACACATTATTAACATAGGAAATGTTTACTCCAAATACAGTGCTTTGCCTCCTTATTAAAACCGAGGTTGCTAGCCTGTGCATGGTTATAGCTTTACTACAGAACCAAGGTCAAGTGAACGTCTCGCAATTCAAGACGATTAGCCATTTGTGAAGGATACATATTTTTTAAACTTCATCATTAACATGTTATTCTTTAAATAGATGAGGACTTATGCATTTTTAAAATGAATTTTACACATTAAACAATTGAAGAAGATCTTTCATTTCTTTAAGAAATTAATTCAGTGCTAATGAAGGGTGAAGACTGACTGAATCATTCATTAATTTAACCTTTTCCATCTTGATAAGATCAGCTGAGCTACTACTTCTCACTTACAAGAATATGTCAAGGGAACAAATCATTTTATAATAACTCAGTGAAATGTATAATCATAGTAGTATTTACAAAATGCATTAGCTAGAAATTTACTGAACCACCTTGAAGTTATTAGAAATAATTAATTAATGAGCCTTCCTAATACCTTAAGGGCATCACACACAAACACTTTAAAGTTTAAAACTGTTTTAACAATTACAACTTCTAAAAATGACATGTAGATTCTCCTTTTCAAAAGGAAATACACTACCTACTAGTAGTCCTAACCTGTCTACGTTAAGTATATATGCCAAACAAGTTCCTTATGTAAGATTTTACAAAAGGAAAAAAGAAAAGAAAAATTCCCAGTCATGTGCTAATCAGTAGCCTGATCAAAGGAAAAGAAGAAGCCGTGGGCCAATAGCCCTGTTGGAGATGTCTTACACCTTCAGATGTACTTCCAGACTATCTTTGCTTTTATTATTATTTTTACTATTATTATTATTATTATTATTATTTTGTTCGATGCCTTGTTTCTAATAGCAGTGTATAAAAAATCCTTTTAGAGAATAAATTCAACACATAAAACATTCAACTGCATTTTCTGGGACATACTGGTTTCCTGAATGTTTGTGTGTCAAAAGACAGAATCAAGACTAGGGTTTTGTGCTTTACTGAACTCTGCCATACCATGCTGGAAGGCAGCTTTATTTCGTGTTGTATGGTCCACTAAGTCCCCAGGAGAAGTCACAGTACTGTCAGCAACACTACTATTAGCTCACATAATTCACTGTTCCCAAACACAAGAAGGAAAATGTCATTACAGACCAATACAATCTCTGCTCATACCAAAAATAATCCTGAACGCAAACCAAGGAATCAAATAACAGTCATGTACATAACTCTCTGGCTGAATGGTATACCAATTTTGCAGATGATCTTTTATCATTCTGCATATGAATCCAAAATTCCAAACACACACTTCAAAATACTCAAATTATGTATCAGGATCAAAGTTACAAAGCTAAACACAAACCTGTGAAAAAAGCAAAGGAGATCTATATGGAAGAGATCATGCTTGAAAAAGTGTTTATGCTTTTTGGTCTGAGCTTCCTAATCTGAATGAATAAAAACTGGGCACAACTTTATTTAGACTTTTGCTCATTTTTGTTACTGAATCAAACAGTTCCAAAAACAGGCAAACAATCACTTTTATCAACCCAGTAATCTAAGTTTTAGACCTAAAAGTAGAAAATGTGACTATAATTTAGGAGGTATAATTGTCTAATATATCAACTTTCACGTTTTATACTCAAATCTAAGAATGTACATCAAATACCAGACATATATGTGATCTATTTGTAGATCAATGTATAGCAATACTCCACAAATAAGTATTTGTGTAAAGGTAAGTACTCGTGTACAAAAAACAGCCTATAGCTCTCTGTACATATTCTTGAGATGTAATTATTATTGTAAAAAGAAATGCAATTAAAAGTATTCCTCATATTCGTGCAATTTTACAAGCATTTTGCATCTGTGCTAATGGCCATTTATCTAAATGCTATTCTGGCAAAGAACATATCAGAAATGTATTATTTTCAAAGAGACTCTATACACTTGTTTTACTATATTAAAAGGTTTTTTTGATTTTTGTTTTTGTGGGGTTTTTTTTCTATCAACTACTGTTTTGCCTTCAGGTAATAAACATAAATGCAAACATCCATTCAAAAAACAGCACAAGAAGCAACAGCATATACTGTTCACCAGTATATCCTAGACTACTGTTTATAACCACTGGAAATAAAGTCTTGTCATGTTCTCTAAATAAAATACCAATATCTTGCTTTTATCTAATAGTAACATTCCATCAAATTTGGATGGGCCAGAAAGGCACAGATAGCTACAGCAACATACAGGAATGAATTCCAGTTGTCCATAATAACCACTGGAACTCACTTTGCAAATATTGTTTCAAAAAGAAGACAATTGGAAAGAATGGCACCCCTGCCCACTTTATGATAGAGACAAAAGTTTATTGGAAGCTTTTATCAGAACTCTAAATGCACTCTGATTTATGTAAAAAAGTAATATAGCCAGTTGTGGAGTTGATTCTGAATGGAAATAATGTTTGTGGTATACAGCTAAGAATAAACAGCCACTCAGAGGAACTGACAAATACAAATATGAGATATTACAACCCTTTGGTCAGAATGATATTCTTAACCCACTCGCTATAGGACTAGGAAAGAAATATACAGGAACCAAAAATGGAAGAAGAGAGAGAGATATTCCAAGATCTCGGTTATGATTAGGTTGATATCAGAATAAGGATTTTGTAATTTTTATTATTAAACAATTGAAACCCAATGCCATATTTAAAACGTTGCATTACGTTCAAGCCCTACTTGTTCCTGCCACTTGAAAAGAATGAAAGACTAAACATATGAAGCAATAAGTTAGGTTTCTGATCCTTCTAATTTATGCAGAAAAATAAAACAAAGTTAATTCTAAATTTTGTTAATGTTTTAATTTTGCTAAACTGTGTTAATAAGGTTACAATTATTTGTTATAAAGCCTATGCCTTAGCTCACAACGATATAAGACCTACTACTTACGTAAGACAGGACAAAATAATTGATCGTTATTTATTGTCAAGGGTTTGTTTGACTCCTCAGACATGTTCTGAATTTCTGTGCCTTCTTTAGTGGCTTAATGAATGTTGGGGGAGGGGGGCTGCTTGTCTTTTTTTATGGAAAAATTAACCCTATTAATCTCAATACTTTAAGCTCAGCAATGGTTCAGATGTTTCCTTCCTAGGATTTAAGTGAAGAAAAAGCAATTGCAGTTTACTTCCTGCTGGTGTGTACATAAACAACATTCATCACAATAAGCACTAACTTGCCCACATACTCAGCTGGCTACCTCAGCCCATATTCTGCTGTAGATTCTTAGTGAAAAAGCCTTTCATGCTCTGATTTCATTGAAATAAGATTTATCCTTTTCTTAGTTTTCCTTAATCAGTTTTTTCTAACATATTTACATGTTTTGCTTGCTTTTTCTCTGGTATGCTTTTGCAAATTTTTTAGTAAGACCTATTTGTAGCAGTTCAGCACAATAAGAGAGGAGAATGAAAACTAAACATATGAAAGCAACTATAGATGGATAAAACAGTAAGAATTACTAGTTGTACCTGATATTGGTTTGACTGAACTATACCAGTTTCATGCTGCCTTACACTGCTGACTAGGGAGCTGAGCTTGCACTGAGCTCTGGGCCAATGGGACCCTGGTGACTTTGCACAGCTTTAAGTGAAGCTAATGGAAATTGCTGAGTACTCAGCACTTGGGGGGGATCACTTTGTTGGCAGCCTAAATATGCATTAAAGAGCCTAACTCTGTTTCATCATTTTTTAATATCTGACACAGTGTGTCATCATAAAGTACTATGCATATGGCTAATTCTTTTTCTTCCTTTCTCCCCCTCTTTTACAACAACATCTTTTTGTCCTAAGAGCTCCTAACAGGAATATTAATAAACACAACTGCTTTGCTGAGCGCTGTGTGAGAGCTTGCTACAATAGCCCTTTAACCCATTATTTAGTAATCTCAGTTCTCACGATAATTGTGCAGTTACTGTGTGTCACCTCCGCTGGTTGTACTCACAATGTTTATAGTTCTGTCTACCTCTTTAAAACCTCAACTTCAGTTGACAAAAAGTTTAGTGCAATGAGACAGCCATCTCTGTTTAGTCTTCTAATACACTGTCTTGCAAATAAAATATTATTTGGCTATCACAAGCACTGGTCCTTGATCCTCTCCAGAGTTCTGAAGACCTCAATGATATTAGCTTTTGAAACACACGAGAATTCATAAGAGGTTGCAGAGTCGCTCTCTTCAACATCACGTGACGTTGTGCAGCACACCCATCACAGGAAGCAGGTCCGCAGGTCCTTTCTTTACCCACTTAGACTGGGCCTGCTGAGGGCTCGGTACACTTCCTCATACATTTTTTCTAACATTATCATCTTAACAGCTCCTTCAACATTTATTGGATTTTGAGCAATAAAATCACAAATTAGAGAGAAATCACAAGTATAATCCAAAAATACTTAAACAAGTTTCAGAATATGTAGTCATATTATAAAAATCATTATCCCATGCAGTAATATAGACAAAGGAAGGAGCACTGTGATTGATATTTCATTAAGGAGAATTGCAAAGGAGCTCCTGGGAATAGCACCTTAAATAGTGTTTCTGTTGCCAATTGCCATCAGGCAGATGATACAAAAGTACTTTCCTGTCCAGTAATAATTGATTCATAAATAAGCTTGTTATCAGTCATGTACGAAGCATCTACACAGAAAACACAGTAGAAGGAGGGATGTTGTTCTCGTGCTGCCTCAATAAAAGCTTCTTACTGTATTTGACTCATCCTTGATAAGGCAGAGCTGCAGCTCATTTTGCTACCAGTGGTCCTTGTATGCATGAACCTCCTGAAACTGTATTAATTCACTCCTGAGGATAAATGGACATAGAATTTTGAACAGAATGTTGGTAATTTCAAGGGAAATAAATGATAAAATCACTTGGCCAGTCACCTGAAATGCTGAAGTCTAAGTCCTCAGAAGTAGCTAGGTCCATAACTACCACCTAATTAAAGCAGAGGTAGGCACCTATACCTCCAGGTATATACCTATACCTCAGTTCCAGTGCACTGAGCATCAACCTAGGAGGGTGCCCTGAACACACCCTGTAAACAGAAGTATTCTTCAATTTTCCAATAGCAGGCTGCTGGCATTATTCAAACTTGAATCCTGTCTACAATACATGAAAGCTACAAAGAGGCTAAGGTATAGAAATAATTTGGCCAGAGCATTTCATTGTTCCATTCTTGTCTTTAGTACAATTCATAGCACAAACACTTTTTATTCAAATGAGGGTATGAAAGCCATACTGAAATGACTCTGCAGCTCTCCAGAAAACTATGCCTAGTTTTTCAGATCAAGAGATTCTAGTCTAATAAAAGTTTGCGTGTCACAATAGTTCAACAAATTACGCTATCAGTTAGCAAAAAGCATATATCACCTGATGTAAGTGTGTGTCTGATGTGCAGGCATGAAGTCAATTGTAAGATTAACTTTAAGTAGTTCAGCTTTGCTGAAAGAACTGAAGTAATGCTACAGTCATGGAGCTGTGTTACAACAACAACCTAGATAACACAGAAGACATTGCCTGTAAAAGGAAGCCAGTATTACAACAGTCATCCAGAATTCTAGCATGGGCGATAAATTGGCAGACACAACAAATTATTATTATCATCTCACAGAAGTAAAAAACTTGAACTTGGAATTAGTGAAAATTATTTTACTCGTCTCTTTACTATCTTAGCATTGTCCAAAGCACCTGTAATCCTAATATGAAAATAAACAGGTCTCAGAAGTACAAAATGTCAAGAGATCTACAGCATGGCTCACTAAATTTTCATACCCTAACCAAGTGAGGTAGCACTGGAACACTGTAACAGGGTACTAACTCCAGATATCTGGGATTACTGAAAATCTGTTACAACAGCAGACCTTCTGATCTGTACAATCAGAAGATGATGACAAATCAACCATGATCAAGATGGAACAGTGACCACAATTGATAACCCACAAGAGATCACTGATCACTTTTGGCAGGATGCTCTCTGTGCTGTGTGCTAACGTTAAGCTAGATCCAAAAAAACTGCCCACTGGAAAATAAAGAGCCTCTGCCTTCTTAGCAACTGCCCTTAAGAGCCAGTATAAGATATTCATTGGCACTGACATGAATGCAGGGACCAGGGAAGGGTCCTGGGCTCAACTCTGCTGATAGGGGAAAAACTCAGTTCTGCCCTCACTGAAGAAGGTTCTCACCAGTGGGCTGAGGCAGACGGTGCCCCTGTGGCTTGTGCGGCCCTTGCTCTGCCCAATTCCGCCTACAGCTCCCAAAGCTGGTGATGACTACAGCAAAGGCAGGCAAAGTGAGGCTATTTAGACCAGTAACCAGCACTGGCAAATTTGACTCAAACCATGTATCAGCTAACAAAGTTTGGACAAGGGAGATTATAAGCCTTCATGGAAAATAACCAGTGATTTTGAGTCAGTGGCATTTTAGCCTTACTTCAGACTCCATACTTCCTCTCTCAAAGACAAGTGTACCTGTCTGTTAATTACAAGCAACTTTATGATTGAGAAGAACTGAGGGGGTAATGGTGTTTTATACTGATGAAAAGTCTCCCCAGATCCTTTCTAAACTAATGGTTAGTTACCCTTGCCTGTGCTGACTTTGCCACAGCAATATCATGCAAGCAGCTTACAACTGGCCCTTCTAGCTTCCATTTTTCTACACAGTTGAGAAAAAAAAAATCAAATTAATTTATTAAAAGATAAATAACTCTTAACTGAACTTTAAAGTAAGTAGAGATTTAAATACATTGTCTCTCTCTGAAAGGCTAAACCATTCCTTGAGCTGCTAATACTGATTCACCTCTATCAAAGATAACAATATTGGAACCAGTGCTGAAGACAGCCTACCTAACTTATTAAACTTTCCTAAGGCAGATATCTACTACCCTCTTCCAAACTGATTTGCATAATGTGTAAATACCTTTGATTAAAATGTGAAAATGGTTTCTTTCCTAATCCCTTTACATACTTGAAAACTATGCCTTCCCTCAGTCGTCTTCCCTGTAGGTAAAACAACCCCAATTCCTGCAACCTTTCCTTAGAAGTCATGTTTTCTGTAACTGTAACTGTTTTCACTGCTTTAACCAAAATCTTGCTTCACTTCTGTGATAAATGCAGACTCATCAGAATTCTCCAACAGAGAATTTGCAAAGGCTGAACAGAAATATTATCTAACTTTTTACCAATTACACTTTGTTTATGCATCTCAGAATGATTTTGGTCATTTTTTCTCAGTAGAAAATCATGGCTGACATGTAATCAGACCTTTGTCTTCAGAACAATTGCTCAGTTGATCATATCAAATGTTATATTTGTGCAGCTCATTATTCCTAAGTCTGCAACTTCACATTCACCCTCACAAAATTGCATCCAAAAATTTTAAGACGACTTCTTTAATTTGTCAAGTGTAGGGCATTGTCTGTAGTTTTAGTACTCTCCCCCTTCCATATCATTAAATGAAAATTTGGGACCCTAGTTAGCTTCCTACTGAATCTCACTCCATATGTTCTTGAAGTCTGATGGAGGCCTCCTGACAGCAATTCTGAAAGCACAGTTTTATGGCCAGCTTTGTATCCATGTATGATAGTTTCACATAGACCCATTTTTTCCTTGTTTCCTTACAAAAGTGTCATGGAAGACAGTATCAAAACAATTCCTAATGTCAGCATAGATGACATCCACCTCTTTCACCGTATTCACAAAAATATTACCCTGCCAGACAAGAAAATTAGAATGTTTGATACTGTTTTTTCTTGAGAAAATCATGTCGGCTGTTTCATTTCTCCCTGTTTTTTTCTAGAGGCTACTATATAGTTTAATTTTTTAAATTTTGTTCAGGAATTGTAGCCAGAATTCTCTGTTTCCTACTCCTTATTTTTTAAATACAGATATTTAGGTCTGTCTTCTTGGTCTTCGATTACCACACCCATTAACCATGAGTTTCCAAAGATGACAGCCAACGTTCAAATTGTTGCAGTCAGTTTCCTAAGAACACAAACACTGAAATTCAGTACAGTCCAGTTTGAAAATGTCTAACTTGATTAAAAACCTTCAGATCTATTTTTCCTTTCAGTAGTTTAAGTTCTTATCTCTATGACTGGCTAAGATATTGTATGCTTTTATTTAAGGACAACATATTATATTTCTGTACATCATTTCACACAGCCAGCTGTGAGGTGAAAATTATGGCGAAGTTAGGTTAAAAAAGCCAGAACGTTATGCACTAAAAGTGTTTACCAGAACTTCAGCATCTGTGAGCATGAAAAATCATATATGATTATTTTTAGGAGTCTATATCCTCCTGTAAAACTGCACAGTTTGCCTGCTTCAGCGTATTAAGACTGCAGGGAGGTAAAATGCAATAGTCTTTCTTTACAATCAAAGTAGGTTTAACAAGATTGTTAAGGGAATTTTCTCAACATCCTCTCAACAGCTGTGTGGGCAACTGGTCAACTAGTGATCCATATTCACTTTTTTTTACAATTCCTGCCCCAGTCATCACTACTCTACCAATGTATACAGTTAACACTTGACATGCTTTGCCTTTTGGAGGCACATGAACAGATCACACAGTCATAGGCCTGGCCTTGTAAACCTCTATACCCAGACATGCAGTATATGATTTCACTGAAGTAAAAGTAAGATCAAAAGTGATTTTTTTTTCTTTTAGAAACAGCAAAAACAATTGGGAGAAAAGGAAATAAAATATAATATTTTAAAATACTTGTTCTATATTTTGGGTTGATTGCCTACTGCTGCAGAAACATCGAAATGGAAGTTACAATATCAAAATTAAAAAAAAAGCTGCAGCAGACCAAATTCTCTTGTCAGCGGAGCAGAATCTGGTCTGCAATTTTAAGTCAAGGAAGACTGCAGAATATGAAGAGGAAAGAATACATCAGGTTTGTTTTCTGAGCTGACACCCATACTGGCTTATCCTTGTTGTCATTTTCAAGAGAATCTCCTTCCCCCTTTCCCTGCATGGATTCGGATACTCTCAAGAGGAAAGCTCAGAACAGATAAGGTGTTAAAAGATAAAGATATTATGTGAGTACAATAGAAGAGTCAAATTTAATCATAAAATCAAAGTGTTACATAAAACAGACAGGAAATGAAATTAGACAGTTACCTAGTGATAAAAATAATACTGCAGCTGTGCAAATGCCCACTGCTGCACGATGCAGCTGTCACCATTTACAGAACATTTTTAACTGCCACTCTGTGGCTGTTAAAGACTGTAGTCAGACAGAGACAGGCCAGGGCTTGCCTACCTGAAATTTGCACTGTCTGCCATATGCTGTTGCAGTGAAATTGCAATGCTGTATCAACTTCACCCTACAGGGAGCTAGAGGCTTTTGCTGTATCTGCTAGTGCCACCTACAGTGGACTGATCGCCAGCTATTGTGCTTTTGATTCTGCCTTGCTTTAGTACAACAGCAGTGATTTGAACAAGCAAAAAATAGCAAACAACCTCCTTTTTTATACAGACAAATTGGTTTGGCAGATGAAAACAACACTCTTAAAAGAAGCAGGCAGGCAAGCAGGCAGGTGAAAACAGAGGGACAAAGATCAATAAACAGTCAGACAGAGATTAGCCTAATAAGCAAAATACAAGCCAGATCATCTGACTTTTGCTAACAGATATGCAAATGGAGAATAGATTATACAGCTTGGAGAGATGGAGACAGTTGATATCCACTGAGATGGATAAGTTGAAAATATTTTTCGTGACTTTCAACTGAGACTTTTTATCTCACCATATTTTCTTTATTCCATTTCCAATATAATAATACCATATTTCTTGTTATTTTGTGTTAGCCCTTTCTGCAAGTTTTTGATAGGAGACAAATATCATAACCACAAAAAACAGAAAAACACAAAAAGGGAAGTTCGGCAGCAAGAGTATCAAACAAATGTATCCATGTTTGGCAACGAAGAAGACTTCAGGGGATCTGGAGACAACTCGTATCTTTGTCATAGACTTTTTTATACAGTTTCTGAGTATGTCTAAACAACTCACTAGAGAACAGTGCAGAGAGTCTTAAACTAGAATGCCCAAATCAAGTATACAGCAAAATTCCAGTTCCTGTGTCCAATACAGAATATCCGTATTACAGCATATCCCCCAGCAGAACTAATGAGCTAACCCATGCCAATGCTAGAGGGCTCAGTCAACGACAATTCAGGGCTCTTTGAACTTCTTTCAGCAGTATGATGTAGTATTGTCTACATCATCACCTTAGGTCTGCTCACCTCTCTCTTCCCACTTGCAAAGCAAGATAACGTTTTGTTTTTTCCTCTTTGCTTATCTTTTCTAGTTGGATTGTTTAGACTCTGGGCCACAGATCATACATTTTTAGAAGGATATGCTGTATAGTACCTACTCAGCAGGGTCTTGATATCATCTGGGCTCTGCTGGAGCTTTCAAAATACAGCTTTAAAAAAAAAGTCAACAGGAGCAGCATACATTTTAAATAATATTTTAGCAAGGAAAGATTTTAAAGGCAGGGGAAGGTAGCTCCTTTCATTTAGGTCAGCTACCAAGGTGCCCTCCTTAAAATTCTGATTTTCATCTATACAGCACACACATATTAGATACTAAAAGCTGTTCTTTGTGGCATCACACATGACCAGGCAGAGTTTGGAAAGCCAAGGATTAAGGGTAAATTTCAGCCAGGTAGCGTAATTCCAACACTGGCTACTCACAGCCTTTGTTCTCATCCTGCATTATTGATACTGTCCTTCCAAGAACTAATTCATCCTTTATTTCAGAAACTGAATAGTAAAGATAATAGTAGTTGGTACACGCGAACAGCTCCTTCAGTACCTCAAAGTATTTATAAATATCACTTTTCTTAAGCCTCTGTTGCCCTTCTAGAAGTGAAAGACCATTCTGTTCTGAGGTCCTGAATCCAGGACAAAACTTTTTTCATAGACATGATATTGTTACTGAATGATGTTAATCAGCATGAGAGATGACAGTTTCCACAACAAAAAGCAATTTCTACTGAGTCATAACACTTACATTTGAAAGACAGCAGGGCTCTACTATTAAGTACAGCATTAGAACAATGTTACCTGAAAATTAAAGAGAATCAACACCCACAAATGTCAGGAAACTCAAAGGTAAGGTTAGGATCCTCAACACCCATGAGGATCATTTTCATATTGCATAGTTTTTGTGGCACTTATCATAACTGAGTTACATCATTGCTCTCTAAAAATCCTAATGATATTTCCCGTAAACACTGTGGCATTGGTGAAGAAAGAAGACGACATGAAATAATGTTGGAAGCCCTGCCTTGCTTAATGAAAAATTCCTGATGAAATATATAAATCAGATACTGCTGATATACAAGTGAGAGCTGAACTCACCATCTGCTTTACTACTTACACACTGAGAGGCCCCAACTGAAAAGCACCTCATCATATTACTTGCAAAACAGAAGGAAGACAAGGTCCCAAAGAGCATGTAATTTTAAATAAATAGAGAAAGCATGTGACATTGAAATAACTATCATCCTCATTTCAAGGAAGCGCCAAAAAATTTATTAGATCAGAATAAAAACAGAAAAAGTGCCAACAAAAGCTACAGAGAGAAGCCAGAGAGAAGCATGGAGAAGCCAGATAGAGATGCTATTCATGCTATTGAGCAGGACAGGGTACAGTATACACTGGCAGCTATGTATATTGAACAACTTGAGACACTGACAGGGAATGTTCTGCCTCTGCAACCAGAGTGCTAGGATCTACTTCTTGAACTAAAGACCTATTCATTTGATGGATAATAAGTGATGATACCAGTATTTCAAAATCTCCTTCCCTGGAAATTTTCAAAATGCGCCTGGACGCAATCCTGTGCAACATGCTCTAGGTGACCCTGCTTGAGCAGGGGGGTTGGACTAGATGATCTCCAGAGGTCCCTTCCAGCCTCAACCATTCTGTGATTCTGTGATTTACGTGGTTACAGTCAAACAGAATTCCATACATCCAAGTAAGAAGAAAGACTGTATTTTTCCAGCCTCTGCAATCTTTTCTGTGAAGTCTATCAGGCTTTTCATGTGAGTCAACATGCAATCCAAAATCCTCAGTCCTTCCTAAATCAGTTCACTCATACTGAAATCAGAAGATGACTAACCAAACGAAGACCTTAAAATTGAGTGCTCTGTCACATAATCTGCCTTATAATTTCTCATACTAATCTCTTAAAATCCTAGAAATTCCACAGGCAGTTCATCACTAGTCATCCTTAAATTACCAGCAGTTTTAAGCACTAAACAGCTTTTGTTTCCACCATTAGGAGTCCAGAACAAGACTTCACACTTCATGAGACAGAAGAATCTAACCTGGTAAAGGAACTGAACTATTTCCATCATTTTATAGCATTACCTCTTGGTCTTAAATGCTATCAGTTGTTCTAATAATTGATCCTTAAAGTGGGAGAATGTGCCTGAAAGCGGGATTTACTAGGTGTTCACTACTGTCATTTTCTACTCTGGTACATTGATCTCACGATAAGTTTTTCTCACGATAAGTTTTTCTTAAAAGTGCCTTTGAAAAAACAAAGTGGAACCTTGCAGTTTCAGAAGATCCTTCAACATGATATTAAATTAATGATTTTCCTCTTAAATTTTAATTTTTTTGCCTGCCTTTAACAAATTCTATAAGAAGAGAAGGTGAAACATTGTTGCTTCTGGAAAAAGGTTTTCTGGTGCATCACTTTGACTAAAAAGAGAGAAAAAAACAGGACATATATATGCTAATAACTGAAAGAAATAGAATTTTGAACACTGTTTTCAGCAAAGCAGAAACACACTATGCATCAGAGTAATGAACAACATCCAGTATATCAAAGCTATACAGTATGTCGATCAACATACATTCCTACAGGAGGGTTTTCATGAGGCATTGAAGCTGTATGTAGGAAATTATGACCCATGAAAAATCACAAGAAGAATGGATTTTTTTTATTTTTATTTTTTACTTTGAGAATGGAATAGAATGTGATCACAGCAAAAACAGATAAGAGTAACACATAGGAACTTTACTGAAAAACCCCAAACCTAATCTAACAGGTCAGGCTGGCCAAGTGATTAAGTAGAATGGACGACAATCACAACAGCACTGGCAGTTAAACATTGGAAGGGTGACTTCAGTAAAAGCATACTCACTATCCAGCAAAAAACTATGATCTACAAAGGAAGAGCTTGACAAATACTTTATAGAAATGTAATGAATATAAGTCTAAAATATGGAAATTAAACCAATCCAATAGGCTAACTGCTCTTCGGCACAGAGTGGCATCTAGGGAAAGACCCTCAAAGTAAGATTCTGTTATTTTGTGTTGTGAGAAATGATTGGAATACAGATATCTCTCAAATGGGCTTTGTAGTCCACATATTCCAGCTTGGGGGAATTTTGGGGCAGTCTACAAATGCCGTAGGCATATACACCTTCACTTTCAGTTCCCAATATCTTGACTATTCCAGTCCCCCAAAACAATGGCATAAATCACTTTGTGTCATCTAGTCTCCTGTTTATTATGAATAGAAACTGGAATAATGTGGCTCTGTAGTTTGTTTGGTGGTATGAAATTTTTTTTTCTAATATGCTTAGCGTAGGATGCTATTAGGATAATGACTAAAAGCCAAGGCCCTTATAGTATGTAAAAATAGCTATTAGGCTTACATCCTGAGGTTTCAAATCTAATGGACAAAAGATTCACACAAACCATGTGATATATACAATGTACAGAGTGAAAAATGTGATGGTGGGTCACATATCACATCTATTGCACCTGAGGATTGGCTAGAAATGATAATAAGTATTTCCACTTAGTTTGTAACCTCCTAACGAAAGGGAAAGATAAGAAAATAGGAGAGGCAGAGAAGAATAACACCTAGGGAGGAAAACTGGTTTTAAAAAAAATAAAAAGTCCTACAGAAATTATGAATATACAACTCTGGCAAAGCAAAGACATCTTAAAGTAGGAGTTAAACATTTTTCCATTCCTTAAGTCCTTGCTATGCCCTTACTGCTGTGTAAAGGAACCCCAGCGTTATGCTAAGTGAGCTGTAGGTTCTAATTGCACTCTACAGTTTTCACATGCAGCAGTATTAAAAATATAAGCCCTAGATCTTCAAACGTTTCACATACATACTCTCATTTTACTACGTATATGTGTATATATATTTTAATTTTCCTAAATCACAGCAATGAATATTTTAACCTTAATTGTATCCAAGTCAGCCAAAGGTTGTATTAATCTTTATTAATCTGTATGATGGAAAGTGAAGATAACAGTCATATGAGGGAGCTTATAATCATCTAATTTGCTATGCGTAGAAGATCATGCAGCTCAGATGCAAGTTTGTAATTTGCCTGTGAAGTCAAAGCAACAGTAAATCTACAATAAGCTATGTTCGAAAGGATTTTGTGTTGAATTTACTTATCCAGGACATAATTTCTACGGGCCAATAATATCTATGTGATGTACGTGGGAATAGTTACACTACTTCATTTACCATTTTTTAACTTGTACAGAAGTTCAGGTTAGAGCAACTGTCCCTCAACAGCTAAGCTGCTATTTTGACACATACAGTATAAACAGACACATGAGGTACCTTAGCTTTTATGCCGAATAGATGCATACTCTGTAGTTGTTACATGGTATATAATTACTTTGTTAATAGAATCAACACTTTTTTCAGAATGAAGGCCACAGTGAGTATACAGAAACCATATTTCCTAGTGGCTATGCTCAATTTTCTTTCCAGGCTGTTCCTTACCGACTGGTATTGCTATGAACAAAGTAGAGTGACTCAGAAATAGCAGACTTCATCTGAATTCACATATCATAATGATTTGACTAATCAAAAATTAATACAGAACTATTAATTCTGTCAGTTTTTATGCCTCATCCAATCCTTTTAAAAATCCCAGGCTAGGTTCAAATTGACTAAAGGTAACTTCAGATTTTCTCTTAGTTGCTCTATGCTTTTTTCTGTTTGGTTGTTTGGTGGGTTTTTGGTTTATTTCTTCATTTTTTAATATGGTCCTCTTCCTTCCTATTCTTCCACAAATCTATTATCTCATACAATTGTATTGTTTTTAATTTCCCAATTATTTCTAGTCTATTTAAAAACTGCATTTGCTTCTTTTACTTTGCTACCCACAAAGTTATTTTTTCCTTATTATCTAAAGCCTTCATCCCAATTTTTAACACATTTCTTTTATATTATAAAAATAATCACCTGTTTGACTACACTGCTCCTCTAAACTACTGCCTTCACTTCTTAATATTTGTGTGTGTGAGCATGCATACACATATATCATGTACAGTTATCCAGAAATACATGGATTTGCTCAAGGAAAAGAACCGCACAGCTACCTTAGCATGTCAGCTGTGCTGACTATAGTTAACTGGTAACACCTATCTTGGGAGTATGCATATAGCACTGATTCTGCAGCACAGCGTAAAAGGGATGACTGACCTCTTGAAAAGTTCCTTGACTTTCTATCTCTGACTGCATCAATTTCAAAACTCCCTTCCTGATGTACAAAGCTTTCTGTATAAGCCTATTTCACCACAAAAATCCTTTTGCTTTCAGTTCCACCTAAGTTTTCTGCAAGTTCCTCACATCACTCCTTAGCCTTTCCTAAACCTTTTGTTGGATTTTTTGCCTAAGCTTTGTCAACTGGCTGCCCACACTTGGAACACCTTTATCGCCCTCATCTGCCATGAATTCTTTTCCTTTCTTAAGCCATTAGTGCCAGGCTGCTTCTTCCCTTTAGTGCCTCTTATATTATCCTAACACACTCTTTGCATTTCACAAACAGTTGTTCTGAGCTTCAGTGCTTGTCTTGACTAATACAGATCCCCATTCTCTTGAGGGAGAGGACATGTTTTATCCATCTAAAAAGGCATGTAAGTTTACAGCTTATGTAAATATTTGTTAATAATAATAGCCATAATATACACATCTGTTAAGATAGTCAAACACTTTTGACCACACGCTTCTGCCCATGCAAACCAGAAACTAGTTCATGAAAGATTAAGAAGTTTAGGAGTGAGAGAAACAAAAAGATTTTAGTAGTTAAAAAAAAAAAAAAAAAAAAGGCAAGTTACAATAATGCAAAACTGAGGACAGGTAAAACTTTATACAAATATCTCATGATTCTGAAAAATTCAGAGAACAAAAGATTTCTGCACTTAGAGCTTGATACATTTGCATTAGTCAAAACACTAATAAAGAGTTTAAAACTTTAAATAGCTCAAATTACACCTATGCTAAGGACTTTAGAAACCCCGGCAGCTCCAACCCATCCAATAAGAGAGAAGTTGGTTGAAGGTGGGCAGAACAGCATACAAAAACACTTGAAAAATCTTGCAGAGAGCCTATTCTCATAAGAGCCACCAAGCATCTGTGAACGGGTGACAAGCTGACATCCCCAAATTCACTAGAGGTTTTTCTGTAGTCCTAAAATCTGACCACTGCTTGGAGTGTTAGAAAACAGGTCTTTAAGTTCAGGAGGAGTAGTTGTTCAAACTGAATTTATTTCTATATGCTAGATCACACATACCTTTTACACCTTTGTGCATAATCCTGCAAATATTTCAATAAAGTAAGATACTGCAATAATTAGCACGGACTTTTTCCTTCTCCCTCTTATAATGCACTGATACTACACGGACTTCCCATTGCGGCAGGTAAGTATATAATTGTTTGCCATTCTTCTGAAAGCATATTATATCTTAAATAAAATGCTTGATTTAATGTGCATATTCTCATATATTCTCATTTTTCATCTTCCTCTGTAAAACAAATTGCTATATAGGACTGGCCAATGTTCAAAATCCTTTTTTTTTTTTAAATGAAGAAAGCACTTAGCAGTTTTAAAATAACCTTATCTTGAAAAAAAATGAAAGAAACATGGAAAAAGTGGTGTTCCCTGACCAAAACGTTACTTGTCAAACATTTTTTTCTTCTCAAAGAGTCTGTTTTCCCCAGCAAAGAAAGTTCACCTTTAAAACTAAACCTAGGGTTAATAGCTATGAACCAGGAATAAAGTATAGTAGCTTGTCTTCCAAATCTGATATTACTTAATTTTACAATACCAGAAAATGCTACCTCTCAATATTGGATTTCAATTTGATCTAAAAGTATTTAAAGCCACAAACAACTATGTTTTCTTGTAAAAAACTCACAAATATTGAAGAGCAAGAGTACCTGCTGCAGATTTCTGTGTGTAATAGAGTTAATCTCCAAAGCAGGCCTTCTTTTTACATGGATAGCAGGAAGAATAGTAGGAAGAAAAGGAAAAGAAAGATGATGAAGCAGTGTTTTTAGTGGCAAACGGTGCAAGAAGGAACTGGAAGAGAGGGTGAAAGACAAAGCGTTAATTAGCTCCTATTGTTAAAAACAACAATTGGTACTCTTCCCCAAAACTTTTTACTGTTCAACTGTTGCCAAAATAACAAATAAAAACCCATATACCAAGTATGCACAGCTGTCTGCATGCCAGCACTGATTCATCTACAGTATGCCCTGTGCCAGCTGCTTTTGTTAGGGTGGGGTTTCTGGAGAATAAAACAATGTGTTACTCTTTTTTTCATGATCTCTTCACTTAGATAAAATTGCTACAATTGCTCACACAGTATTTGCTAAATTAGGCATGCATTCCTATAAGCACTGTTTTTTTCCAGTGATGCTTCATATACATCCATGACTGCTGGTTACAGTGTCTCTCGAGAGTGATGAAGCTGTGAGTAATAGGGAAGAATAGAGAGGAAAGTGGCGTAAGATGAAAAAATAACCATTAATAATCTTTAACCTCACACTGTGTCCTTGACTAACACAGATAAGGACTCTGGGATTTGATCCCTATTACAGGGAAGGAAAATCATCAAAGCACTTAAGCATTATCTTTAGCACTAACATTAAAACAAAGCCACAGAAGTGGAGTTGGCAACTCATATGTCAAACCATCATTATGTACCTGGAGCTGGGCATTTGTTGCGTGTATCGTGTGATGCTGTCATGTTACTTTTGTCCATTTACATTTTCTATGTTTAAAAAGTTTGGGAAGTTTGAGAAATAGAGAAATCTCTAATATGCAAAGCAACCTTCCATTTACCAAAGAAGGGGAATAGTTGCTGGAGTGGAAGCTTGGGAAAAGTCAGGAACGGACAATGCCTTGTTAGTGTTATACTGATCAACAGGGCACGGAGAGCTTAAACAGACAATTTAGTGCAAGACTGCAGCCCATATCAGTCACCTGAAAAATATTATGAGAAGAGAATATACCATTTAATCCATTCTTAATAATAAAGAAGCATGGAATTATTTAATGGTGGGTACAGCATCCTGTTATTTTAGTACCCTGCAGCTGTCTGACTGTCTGACAGAGCTCTGTCTCAGATTCCATGTCTAAGAGACAGTAAGGGGTTATTATGGCTTTGGTCTTCCTATTGCTGTAATTTACATATTTGTCATAATATTTAAATTCTCCATTATCTGGGTTAGTTTCAGTGTACTTATGCTGGTCATGCTTTTTTGATTGTCTCTGAAAACAAAAACATGGATTTTTTCTTCTGTGTAGCTGCTGTAAAAATTTTAATTGCAGCTGAAAATGAAGAAACATTAATTTACAAGCAGCTGATACACACATGATATCTTTACCTGTGTGTTTTAAAACCATTCTTCTAGAAAGAAAGATCAAGCTACTGCTGTTTACTCCCTCTGGCTTTAGTTTTGTTCATGGGCTTCAGCATTGTAGGAAAATGTTTTTCTCACCATTATCTTCTAGAGGCCTCTCATTCTTCACTGCAGATTTTCTACAGTGCAGTTGATTCAAATCAATTTTTCCCCTGAAAAATCTGTTTCCAAAATTCAACACTTCAATGATCAAGCACTTAGAAATACTTTGTCTTTAGACATGACACCAATGAAGAGAACAGTAACAGCTGTTCAGAGCCTCATGCCGCAGTACACCACTGACTAACAACTATTAAGATGACTATATTTTTACTTACAGCACCTAGCTACTAAGTCAGAATACACTAGTTTTTTATTCTCAAATACCTTACAAACTCTTTTTCTTAACATCCTAGATGGGTAATTAAGTAAAGATAGTTGAAAGACACAAAGCAAATATTTCTGAAATAAGTCTAAAATTTATGTTTATTTTATAAGCAGAAAATAAAGACATGAAATTAAGTAGATTCTGATTTTGGTGCTTATTTATTCCCCAATCACTATGTCAAGACCAAACCCTAAGGAACCTGAAGATGACATTTAACTGAGCAGTTTGTTCAAAAGTAATTCAGTAAACAATGTATATGTCCAGGAAATAGGTATTCCAATTCCTTTCAAAAAAATTTTCTAGAGAAAAAAATCATATGATTGTAAATTTTAATGTCACATGATTCCTGGACTATTACAGTAATCTCTATTTTAAAAGATTGCTAACGTATTAGATCACTTATGCAGTTATCTTTTAGGCTGAACAGTGTGTAAAACCCTGGCATTGGACAGCAATGGGGATTTATTTTAATACATTATAAAGTGCCTGCAAAATAGCTATAATGTTTTGTATTTCAAGTCCAGCCTGCCAATCCAAATGGACCATGGTGACACATGGCTTTCTGGAATTCTACTCTGCTACTAATGTTGAATTCTCACCAAAACGAGTAGCTTAATTTAAAATCAGTTAGATTTAGGTTTTAATTTAGAATCAGTTAATTAAGAACAGAAATGAAGTACTTTCAGTCTCTTATCAAAGTATCCATTAAGTCCTTCCAGCTCAGCGTTTCATACATGCTATATATTACACATGCAGGCAGTTCATCAATTCACTATTGTCTCTGCAGTAGAGACCCAAAACAACTTACGACAAGATCAACACACTTGAGGCCCTCTCTCCTCGCAGCGTTTACGAGGTGTACTGGAGACCAGCACATCAGCCCTATTAGCAACAAGCTCCTGCCAGAGACCAAGCTGCTGTTTTAGGTTAGTAGGAAGCTGGATTTGGTTGGGAAACTGGCTGAGGTAACAGAGATGAATATCCTGGAGAACAGGATTTTTCAAAATTGACATTTTTCAAATTCTGTGTATTTTAGAAGATGCTTAATCTCACTTGGTAATCTACTAGATGGCAGATTGGATATACAGCATGATTTCTAAAACATGACAGAATTATGAAATTCAAAACTTTTATATTGTTAATAACAAGAATCAAGTCCCCCATTGTTAAGACCATAAAAATAGGAAAGGCCAGTGAGACAGAGGACAGATTTGCATCAGAATTGCTAGGATAAAAATACCAGAAGAAGAAAGAAAGTCAAATCAAAGTATTCTGAATACATTTTAAAAGGTTATTCCTTACAGTTAAAAAATTTCCAGACAAAACATACCAGAGACTGTGACCAAGCAATTCTAATAAAAGTTCCAGGGAACAAAAGTAAGTTAAATTTGAAAGGTTTGTGAGCTGCAGAAACTTTTACATGTCAACACAATAAATAAGGGTTTATTGGAAGAAAAAAGATGTACACAAGAAAGAAAAAAGTGCAATTAATGTATAATCTAGTTAGAAAGTCTGATCTGAAGAAGAGTCTAGCCACAGCCTATGTGTATTTTTGGAGAATAATGACAAGGGTTTGGAAAACCCTAGGCCACAATTGCAGCTTTTATCCAATCATTTTATACATCAGTGCAATAGTACAGCTCTGTACAATTATGTTTATGCAGAAGGTCAGCTGGATCTCCCCCAGCCCTTAGGGCAGAGCTGATGACAGCTCTTAATGCAGTGTGATGTTCTCTGATGGAAACAAAATAAAAAAGAAAACTTTTTTCTTTGGAGTAACTACCATCTGCACTACTAGGGATTTTTAACCTGCAGAGCTGTGCTGCTGTGTACTACTCATGTTATATACATGCTGTGCTGAACTCAATAGGTCATTACAGGCTTTTTGGCAGTAGGTCCTGTCATTTTTAATTGGCAGTGCTAATAGACATCTGTGTATCCCTTATTCCTCCTCCCTTCCTGCTATGTTAATTTTAGCTAACATAACATTCATTAAAGTAACTGTTAATAAATAGTTGACTAGGATTTGCCTGAATACACTAACAAAATAATACGTTGCATAAAAGAGCAGTTAAGTCTCATTAAGGAAAAGAAAAAAAGAAAAAATGTGAAGTTACTGTCAGATTTTTCACTCATCATAGAACTCCTGAGAGAGATTGACTGGCACACCCATTTTCTGAGAGCTGTTGCAGGTCCAGATTTCCTGAGAGTGGTTCCTGAATTCATTTCAGGTAATGCCATCAAGTTCGATGGATTTACTTCAGGCTTGTAGATAGTGCCATGGAGGCACAGCTGGTTTACATTGCTCTAATACCACAACCATCATTAAGAGGTCCAGGCCTGCCTTCATTTTTCCCTCCTTAAAGCTGGCTGAAAACTCATCCCTCTCCTCTCCCCCCCACACACCCCTTTTAAGTTTTGGTCCCCTGGGCCAGTTCCCAGTCCAGCCTTACAAGCCACACACTGGCAATTCAGTCCAACACACCCGCATCAGCTAGGGCACTTCAGGGGCCACTGGATGGGCCCCTTAGCGACATGGGGATATAGCCATCCTGAAACATTTTTAATGATGAAATACATTTGGACTCCACTTGCGCTGGACAGTACTGGCTACCAGTCCTGAATCCTTAAGGGTAATGGGGAACAACAAAATTTGATCATCTTTTCTTGTTCTCTTAAGTCTTGTTCTTTGAAGTAGTGTATTATAATACTTAGGACTTCATTATTACTTTTTTTTATTACTTTCTTTATTATTACTTACAATAATAGTAATTCATTAAACGAATTTCTGCTTAGTTTAAACTATAAGTAACTTCTTCTCATACCGTTCTGCATTTTCATGCATGTAACCAGTAAATATTTTGCCCACAACATTACATATTGTCTTATGTCATGCTATAAGCCCACAAAACATTCTTGTCATCTGAAAACTAAAAATTCCTTGAATAGCAATAGATATTTTGCCTTTCTGGTGAACCTGCAAAGTACAATATAGAGGAAGGGACAGTGTTTTTCTGTTATAAAAATTGCTTTTCTCAGCAATTCACACAGACCACGAGACAACAACCATTGGCTGTAATTACTTTGGGCTGCATTTGATATAATGGCCTCACAATGAAAGGTTTCCTGTTCTATAGCTGCTAAATTATCTTAGTGCTTGTCTAATGTTTTATTAAATATGACAAAATTAACTCTATCAATATGACAACTTAGAAGCACTACTTGCAGATAATTTACTTCACCTTCATTAGAAACTATGATTCTTTTCCACAGAGGGAAAGCTGGACAATTTTTAATTAATTTGTGGGTAAAATTATTAATTTCAGTTAAGTCTAACTGGATTTGATCAAAGGGAAAAAATGAAAAGGGAAAAAATGCTAGAGTGGTTTCTGAAACTTCCTTTCAACTGACAGCCCAAAAGAAATCCCCGGCAAAGAAAGCTCAGTATCAGTTCCACCCTTTTCCTGAGGGATTTTGACCCTCTGTCTTCCAGTTGTGCCTCTGACTCTCTCCAATCAGAGACTGAGTAAAAAAGAGAATTCATTTTGTCCCTAAGATATTCACTTGTGACAAAGGACACCCAATTTCTAGATATTCTTCCTGGAAAATGGTTATTATGTCCAAGAGCAAGTAGAGAATCCACAGAAGACTGAGAGCAGCAGAAACCACAGCATAGCAACAAGATGTTCTTTTGAGAACTGAAGCCAGCATCCTACATCTCTTGAAGGCAACACAACTCTGATTATTTAAAATATGAACACTATTTCTAGTCTTCCTCTTGCATCAGGTCTGTGAATCACTCTTTCATTAATTTTGCTTTTGAGTATAAGACAAAATGCTCCCTCCTTTTTCTTTAAAGCAAAATGATCCATTCCTTTCCCAAATTATTTTTGTTTTGATATGAAAGGCATGAGCATTTTTCTTAGTTAGAACCAATAATGTTGTTATTATTGTAAGTATTATTAGCCTGCCAAACTGACAATCAATTATTTGCACAGCCTAACTCCCAGGTTTGTCAATAGCCCGAAGTAAGTTTTTATTTGTAGTTCCAGAAATAAGCGCTGTGTAATTGCTGGGAATGCAGAGAAGGCTATCTACTGAAGCATACTTGATGACTGCAGAATAGTTACACAGGAGTTGTGGCAAAAATACCCTGTAGCTGCAAAAGACCTTTCCAGAGTATCACTGCTGCTTCAGGGGTGTTTAAACCATTTGCATCAGAGGAGGATCTCTCATCAGCATTTCCTAGTTCACAAATAAGCATTCTTTTACCTTTCAATTAATACAACTCACTGTGAACCTCAGTCTTGAGAAAACATTGCCTTTTAAAGACGGAGTTTTAGAGAAGCAGAGAAAATGAAGGGGAAAACAAGTGAGACAAAAATAGGCTCATGGCACTAATAGAAATTAGTGGCCCAAATCAAGTTCACCATTAATGAATAAGATAGATCTTAATGAACATATTTGGGGGAGGGGGAAGTCCAATAACAATAGTGATATCCAATGACTGTAAACAACCAATGCTAATTTTATGCCTATCCCATGACAGCTAGTAATTAAAATTCTTTTGACTTCATGAATTCCTGATAAAGGTTAATACAATTGTTTTTTTGCATACCGCTATTCAGTTCAGCATTACATTGCTTCACAGACCAGTAAATTCTTTTTTACTGCTATTTTCCCTGAATCACTTTTGCTCCGAAACCATAAGACTGTTTTTCTTGTAAACAAATTCCATTTCCCTAAAAGAAACTTGAACAAAGCCTAGATCTAATGAGAAGGATGCTTGTATCCTTTTCTTAACAAACTGATTTTAACATATTAGGAAAATCAGAACCACCACCTGCATGATGAAGAAAAAAAAAAGGATCCGCATTTTCAATTGCTAACTGGAAATTCATTATTACAAAGGATATTCTAAAAAATGGAAAGGTCAGTAACAGATTAGGGAGTGGCTGGCTTTACTCATTCCCACTGCTGCACTAATATTCCAAGGTAAGCCATCGTATACTTTTGAGATAAAACAAGAACGCAAGGCTCAGAAGACTGACATGTTAGCAGTGACCGATGTAACTGTTAACACTGCTGACAAGATTTGCTGAGCATCTCTACTCAGAGCAGATACACAAGTAGCCTATTTGGTGGAAAGTGTGTAGTTTTAGGGCAATTAATCTTACAAAAGGCATCAGTGTCAGGAGAGATGACTCAAAAAATAGCAAAGACGTTGTATCAGAAGTAAGGATAAACTTGGGAATGTTCTCAGAGTCCAACTCTCAACTATGATGACACAGGATACACTCATTCACTTTTCATGGTTTCATTCTGTAATGTGCTATTTAATTTAGAAAGCAGATAAACTGACCTATTTTGTCTGCTAGAGGCAAGGAGCAGATGAATTTGATAGTGTTCCAGATAAAACTAGATAAGCTTGACTTACTTGCATATATTGACTACACCTCTGTATTAATTCTAGTGATTTACTGGTTGCAGATTGGTTTACTCAGTCCATGACTGAAACTGCGAGATTCCAAACTTTGCTTATTGCTAATAGTCATGTTTGATTAGGGAACCTTCTAGGAATTTACCTGCAATAGATAGTTAGGAAAGCTGTGATACTACTACTACAGTAGGTATTACGCATCATTTTATTTTTCATGAATCTGAAAATAAGAGGTGGTGCAAGAAGAGTCATGAAGTGGAACCCTTTTCCAGTAAGAGCAGTCATCATCTAGTTGGATAACGCTTTTGAGACAGCTGCATGAGTTGGATGTCCGACAATGTAGTAACCTGCTCAAACTTCTGACTAAATTCAGTTTTACATCATCTAGGTTTCTCTTGAGCAGTTTATCTTTTTGCCTGTCAATGGCTGCCTGCTACAGGTTCTTCATCAGTGTGCACGCTGCTAAGCAAAGTACTGCATGCACAGAAAACCTCCCTGCAAACATAGCTTCACGAATCTGAAAATATCTGTCGGGGAAATAATTTCTTTGGTTTCTTTTAAAGTGATACAAAATTTACTGTAGCAAAACTACTATGCTGGTGCTTTCAAATAGCTTAAACTGTTTTCCATCAGATTGCACATATATTTAATTAGAAAATAATTGTTTCTTAGAACAAATATCAGCTAAAAACAGAAGCTAAGTTATTTGCAGGCAAATAAAGAGACAATACCACGGAAAAATTCTAGAGAGTGCAAAGGAAAACTCAGCCAAGCATATTGGTCCTGACATGGGTGCAGAGAGAAAACATATGGCTATACTAGCAAAAGATATTGACTAGATTCTGACATATTTTGATTATAAGAATAAAAACAAAATGCTTATCCAGTTTGAAAACAAGCTGTGTATTTTGTGACATACTTTCATACAGGCACCCTTCCCTATGGCAATTAAAATTAATTGATATTAATGAAAGTTAAGTGTCAGTCACATGGAGCATATTAGACATACAGCACTATGAACTTCTGTCATCTATGTACAGAATACAATAAGCCAGATGTCTACTGGCACAGACAGGCTAACTCCACTGAAAGTAGCAGACACATCTCTGGATTGAAAACAGAAGTCATTTCTCTGTTGAACTCTACAGCAAGCGGTGGAGGATCAGCATTTGAACAGGTCCAAAAACTCTAGTTGGCTCTCTGGACAGCCACACTGTTTGGAAACACCAGTATGCATGGAGGATATTCACAGAATTTATTAACTTTTAATGATATTTATAGCATCTGCTGCTATTTAAATAGTTACCCTTTTCTGAAAAAACAATCAATTCTCTTAACTATATCTATTAAAATCCTACATCTTCTGGGGACTCTATTTTGCAAGGTGTTATTGTAGTACCTAACACAAATAAAATGTCATTAATAAATAAAATGTAGTTTTACTAATGTTTCAACTTGGATTTCTTTGTTGTCCAATTTATATTCTAGACAGAAGTTATTCATAGATACTTCTATAATTTTTTATTGCTGTAATTCCAAACATTTCATATAAATTAATGAACATGAATTCCACAATAGTCTCTGTCATAGATATTATTTCCATATTGCAGATGTTAAATTGGGACACCAAGACTAAGAAATATGACCAAAGCCAAATGATATCCATTAAAGAGGAAAGATCATAATCCTTATCTCCCAAATTCTGGGCTAAAGGTTTAATTTAATAGTGTTCCTGTTTGGTTTTGTTTCTTCTTGAAGGTCGGGTGCAAGATCCCTAATTAAATGTTTAAAATTCAAACCATTCGGGTTTCAGACTTTCTTTTCCACCATACATTACTTATAATATCTTTATACTCCCTGAAAAAGACAAGATCTGTCTGTACTGTTTGTACAAATATTTATCAGGTTACGTCACAGAAATCCAGTAGTCAAATTCCAAGCTGTTCTATTTGAATATATTAACATGATAATAACAAATTAAATGAACTAGCATAAAAAAAGACTATATATTATATTAGAATTAGTTTCTATCACGTTGTTGCAATGAGTGAACTATACCTATAATCTTACTGCTATAAGAACCTGCCAGAAGTTTCAGGAGATGCAGACAGACAAAGCAAATTTTCCTTTTTAATAATACAACATTCTCAAGTTCTGGGTATTTTTTTATAGTAATTTGATCTAAAATTCCAATAGTAACCACAATTGTAAAATGGAGATACATGCTAGTTTTCTGAATTTGCAGTATATTTCACCATCAGTCATAATTTTTTTAAGTGGGTTGATGTGTACAATAGGTACAACCCCCATAGAACAGGGGGTTAAGGAGAACTGAGTCCCCTCACATGCAGGCTGAATACATTCTTCTGAAACAGAGCAACTACAGAGCTGCCTCCACAGTACCACATCAGAGGATGAGGGTTTACATCCTTTTTCTTCCTGTGTACTCTAGGACTGAATTACAAAGAAATTTTGAGACTCTGATGTGAAGCAGAGTCATTTCCAGTTACGGAACTCCGCATTAAAAGGAGACATCAGATGGGCAGAGCAGGGACCATTCACCATTGTTACAGAGCCCAGTGCAGAGAATTTGGGGCTTTATAGGACTTGCTCTGTTGACTCATTTTATGGAAAACAAAACACTGATCCCATCACTGAAAGCAACTCTTGAGAAGGCACTGCTATTCAAGTTTCTTTCCTCAGTAGGGAATGCTCTAGCCATAATAATTACATACTCTTACAGGCTGCTGTGGATTAGATCAAAGAATAATTTTCTTGCAATCTACTCTCTAATGGAGAGCACACAAACAATCATGCACTTGTGTACAGCGATATGGTAATTAACGCATATCATAATTAAACAGACATTTGCCATATAAGAGAAACCTTTACATGATATGCACCCTGTAATGACTGTGCTTGGAAAAATTCAATAACATTTGTTAGACTTGATCTCTCATTTAGAGAATCCAGAATCATTCTCCTTAATTAAATCACAGCTCTCCTGACAACTTCTTATTCTTTGTTTGAGTACTGTTTCTACCATATGTTACTATGCTCATTTCAAAACTCATTGGTCTGTAGATTCTACAATTTCCCTTAGTGCCACCATATTTATTTTTTATCATCTTTCTTTCAGTTTCTCCTTAGATCGCAATTTGTCCAGCAAAATAACAAACACTGACAACTGATAAACTCTGAAGAACTATTTGTGTTTCCAGCTTATGGAATAGGAGACCATAATGGGTTATTAAGCCATTTCATGCTCTCCATAAAGATGCTGAAGCACTTCCCTATCTCTCTGGCCACTTCCTTCAAAACTCAGATAGTTATCACCCTTACCCTTGGCAATTTGCCAACCAATTCCTTAACTGCTTGTTTTGCCATGAGCTAGATGCTTTCTGAATGTTATCCATTCTCCTGGGAAATCTGTGTTTGTTGCTGGCATTAGTTATCCATCTCCTCAGAGAACAGTTGGGGAAATAATTCAAAGTTTTTCAATATTCACCTCCTGTCTAAAACAAGGACCTATTTCAACTTTTCTGCAGCCATTATAATTAACATCTTTACAAATATGCTCTTACAATTTCTATTAAATCCTTGCACTTTTTTTGTTTGTTTCCACTTTTCCTTTAGGCTACTCCTCTGTAAAATTTACAGGTTTCCTTGCCTATGACTTTGTACAGTTCTTTCGCAGCACTGAATATTTTTTTCATCAACTTGTTTCCAAGTATTGCTCCATTGCTAGTTTTGATACAGTTGTTACCAGCATTCTGAATAAGTGATATGTTTTGTAACCATATTTCCTTAATTTGTCTCAAATGTGTAATGCTAAAATAGGGATATAACTTTTTGCTCTTTTACTTTGGTCTCCAGTTTACATTTTGATTTCATGTAAGCCATGATTTTCCAAATTTATTGAATTATTCTTCCTTTTCCTTAAAATGTTTGGAAACATCTAATGTAAGTAAACTCACTTCAGTTTTGCAAGTAAAATTCCTACTGCATTTAAGAAAAAGATAAAGATGCAACCCCAGTGCAGCTTATCTGTGTGAGATGTACTACTGAATTTATAATGTCTGCAGTTTTCCTAAACAGACTGGCATTTTGCATTGTTCATAGCAGCCCTTGTTTGTAAAGCACATCTACTTCAAGAAAAAAGGTAGTGTAATCTGTTCTTGCCCATCTGCAGTCTGCTGTTCTGGAACTGAATGTTCTGACTGAATGCAGCCCTTTAATAGTAACACGCCCCTACAGTTGCAATGATGATAACACAAATATACTTGGTTAACATGGGTCTTTTTTGTAAATCTCGTGACTAACTCTTTCAGTCTAATCTGATGGATGACCAATATTGTGCTGTAACCAAAATCACTGCCAGGAAAACATACGCCCTTTGAATCTCTTAAACTTGCTTTTTATTTTCTTGGTACTGTGAGCATTTCGGAACTTTTGGTTGGTTTTAAAAAACTCCACAACTTTGTGAGAAGTAGTTGTCCTGAGACATGCTTCATGACTTTACTGGAATTTTACCTACTTGTGACAAGAGCATTTGACCTTTTATATGGGTGCAATTCTGTTTATACACCAGGGAAGGGGGGAAGAGAAGGGGGAAAATTTTATTTTTAAAATCTAATCAGTGAGACTTCAGATCCAAATTTGGTTTGCAAAGAAGTTGGTCAGCATTTCTTTTCTACGACTCTGTCTTGGTGTTTTTCATTAGATTCTTTCTTGGTGATTTTCATTAGATTAGTATAAATGTGGAGTTGTTGGGTTATACCTGGATTTATGAAAGTGGCACAGAACTCAACTTTTTCCAGTTAACATTCCAATTATATTCTAAAAGTATTTTAGAAAGACCATTTAGAAATGATTTGACAGAAGTTGGATGTACAGCTCACTACTACAGCAAATCACACTTGGAAAGACAGTTTGGAATTGTACCTATTTTGAATCTTACATACCAATTCTGGCTGAATAGTCAGAACAGTTATCTTCCAGAAAATGCAAGCAGAAATTACTAGTGTATGTTCTGCCAGCTTCCTCTCTCTCTGACTGGAAAATGCTGTTCAGCAGACAGAAAACAGGACCTGTAAAATTGTACTCATATGCACTTCAACCACACAGCAGTCTCCACTGATATGCTCTCCTTACACAGCTTATTCACAGCCTTGATTGCAAATAAGAATAGCAGCTAATACACATGAAATGCCTGAGAACATATCTTACCCTTTATGTTGGGGGTTTAAATTTGATCTACAGACTATATCTAATTATGTCTCTTTAGTTCAGAGATGGTGAAGCACACCAAACTGTATCATTGAATTACACTCAGCTATGCCATTAGTTCAACAGCAGTGACAAGCCACAGGACTTGCCCTCAGCTCCAGCCGGAGAAAGTACCTCTGGTAATTGGAGACCGTGACTCAGATGGCACTGCAAAGGGACAGTGGACGCCGTGGCCCAAGTACGAAGCTGAAGGAGGTGCCTCGAGGCCTCCACCGGGGGGCAACAGTGGCCTCACCTGTGGGAGGTATGCTCCAATTGAATTGCCAGGCAACAGGGTTAGAGGAGAAAGTGAGCAGACCGTGTAGCATCAAGGAGGATGAACAGGAGATCGATGTGGAATTCACATAGAACTTGCAAGTAACAGATGATGCAAGGAAGGAGGAACAGCTAGCAACTGCATTTGAACAAGTGGCAGTGGCAGCTCCCAAGACAGGGGAGGTTGGAAGCTTGTGACTTCTGGCAGCAGTAGAAATGCTCCTCCTCTGCCCTGAGAGCTGAATTTACAGGATCAGTGCAGTGCCTTAGTAGCCAAGGAACTGGAACAAATTCCATTAAGGGAGGCTTCAGAACCAGCTGGGCCTAAACTGAGCATAAGCAACAAAAGCACTCCCTTATCAACCACCAGCTGACCCTCCAACTCCAGCATTCAGCATTTTGACAGCTGCCCCCTTTACTGAGCTGTCAGCAATCCTTTTCTTCAGTTAGGAGTTGCATAATTTTATGTAGCCTAATAGCATTATGCTATTGTTCTTACACCTGGGAAAACCTCCTTATGCCCTGCTCCTTCCAGACCTGAGTGCTTCCAGGCTTTCTCAAGCTCTATCCAGACACTGGCTGCTCAGCCAGGACTGCTGCTCCTTCGTTTTGGGCAGCCATGGCAGCTGTCTGCAGAGTTCAGGGTATTTGCTGTCCATTTCGTGCTTTCTGTGTGTGCCTCTGATATCACTTTTGCTACAGCTCTGTTCTTCCATAATAGCGTCTCATGTTTAAGTTAAGTGTGCTTTCAACAAAAGCTTCTAATTCACGTCAAAGGATTTTAGCAAGTCACCATAATTTATCTTAAAGCCAACACTTAACTGGAGTTATACCAAATTACATTAGATATTATATATAAACTTATGCCTGACATGACTGAAACATTTCCTCATTTTGGAGTTTAATCTTGGCTGGCATAAGTGAGCTAGTGCCACTGAAGATAACAGCATCATGCCAATTTATGTAAAATTCATCCAGTTCTTTAATGGTGCGTAAGTTATGGATAATACAGGAAGCTACTTAAGGCAACACAACCTACTGAGTGATTGTCCAGACTGAGTATATTTTATCTAGTTCCAGTGTAAGTTGAGGTTCAAGGTCAGGTACCCTTTATGGCCCAGGTTCTTAAAATGTAAGTGGCTTATCTCCATTTACCTCATCACATCATATACACTGAAACCAAGTAAGGATACATTCTCATGCATTAATGGAAAGGTTGAATGACGTAAATATTACATGATATAGACATTACTCATTTTGAAAGCAGGATGTATTTTAGGTCAAGTGCCATTATTAAAGACTTTCCAATTGCTTTAGAGAATTAATAGATTACCCTGAGGATTTCCCCACTGGTAATGTTTGAGTATTTCCTATGATTAGCTATTTCACATCAATTTATTCAGGACAAAATTTTAAAAATACTTAAGAAAGGTCAGTATCAACATTAGTTTTAAAATAGACAAAAACAGAACAAGACACAGTTGTTCACTGTAGTTAGCCTCGAACAGTTAATTTTATTGCATGGTCAAGAAAAAGGCATCGCCATGACGCTGAAAGTGACTGTGCTTCTGAAAGCATTGTATCGGGTCCCCCAAGCCTTTACACCGCACAAGACATGAGCTCGTATCTCTTCCACTACTTCAAGCCCATTTTCATCTTTATAATGACGTAAAAGTCAGTGAGCACTCCCAGCTACTACTGTCATAGTCTAAAGTTGTAACATCTTAGGCATGATATTCCTCTACCCCCTCATGGACTTACTTCCCATAGCTATTCCACTGACTGCTACACTCACTACAGGTCCTTCATCCTGCATCCAGCTGTAAGAGCTGGAAAGGGGCACCACTAAAATCAATGGCAAAATTCTCCTTTCTTCCGAAGCTCCATGTAGTAATACTCAACTGATTGCTGAAAAGTTTAAAACTTATTAAGACACAATAACTTTTTATTTCACCACCTTTTTCTTCCATTCAAAATGCATTGTCTTATTTTATTTGGGCTCTTTATGAAACCATAATGATACCAAAAGCTATCGTCAGAGTCCGTAAAGGTATAATACTACATAGGTAATTACACCTTCCTTTGAAACTAAGATTCACAAATAAACATAATTTGAATGAAGCAGTGAGAAGGCAAGGTATCTTTGATTCATCTATTTATTTTTAAAAGTCTATGACTGATGTGAGTTTTTTTTGAATGTCATAACTTTTTTTTTATAGGGAGGTGAAAATACAAACATATACAAGCAGCATTCATTAACTCCAGATAATCAGCATAGGAAGAGGCCCTGAATGTCAAACTCAGCAGTGAAATAAGGAAAGAAAGCCTCAAAGAGAATTTAGAATTTTAGCTTAAGCCATGTTTTTTTATGGGTTTGTATTTTAACCTGAAAAAAATCAAACAAAACTCACACAGACATGTTAATGTTTGTCCATTATTTAAAAAAAAAAAAGCTCCAACAATCATTAAAATAAAATTCCAACTGATTTGTTCTAGGATTAATAACAAAGTAATAAACCATCTTTACTTACTTAAAGGAATTAGTTACTGTGAATATACATATACCACAGTCCTTAAACAGATCTTGAATGATAATATTAACACATGGTCACCCTTTGGGCTATGATATTAGGATTTTGGGGTTCTGAGTGCTGGAATTTGTTTTTCAAGAAGTTCTACACAGGCACAGTGCAACAGCAAGTTTACAGTTTACAAAATGTAGAAAGATAGGCATAAATAAGTTTTTCCACATATATCTTCATGAAGAAGCTGCAGAATTCCTGTAAGTACTGCACCTACTGATTGCAAATCCCCCAGAAGTTAAAAACTTAATCAGTGTTTATTTGTTCATGTCATCCATATCATTATTACTGCAGTAAATAATCTCAGAACACAAGCACTTACACCACCATCATTTTCAAGTCTACAATGCAAGGAAAGAAAATAAAGAATCAAAAAAGAAAATATATTAATCCTTTCATATTATCACATGCAAACAACAATAACAACAAGCAGAATAAAATCCACATGCATAATGCATGCTCACATCACACTACAACATGAACAAAATCCAACAGGATAAATTAATTTACTATGTTATATTGCTTCATTATGTACTAATAAAATTTAAAAAGCCATAAGACAGAACAATAGTTTACCCTGTAAAAAAACATAAAAAGTTAAGATTTTTTTGTTTTAAGAATCCCCTTTTCTCATGCTACGCTAAAAACAATAGGTAAGAGACTTCGTTAAATAAGCCCTCCTCACACATGGAGGAAAATAAACACTTGAACAAGTGGAGAGGGAGAAAAAGGGAAAATGAATCCCTGTAAATCACTCCAGTACCTTTAAATAAGCATGAAGCCTCATGGATAACAACATAAATAAAGCTTAACTCAAACCCTATATAAACCTTGAACATCATCTGCCATTCAAAAGCTAAATCTGGTCTCAAAAATATCAAGTTGGAGAGAATACAACAACACAAAGACCCAATGAAAGTAATATTCAGTAATGAGAACCTTCATAATATTCAAACAGAACAAATGATGAAATTCTGCTTTCACAAGCCTAAAAGTGATGTTAAAATCCAATGTAGAAGAACGAATTATTTTATACCTGAAAGACATCAAAGAAAGGTATATTTCATTTTTGTGGGATTGTCAATTGTATATTTTTCCACTTTGAAATATGAAAGTAAGATAATACCATATTCTTTCCATTCATCTTCATACTTACCAATAAATTCTTATACTCTTTTGCATATTCTTTTTCTCTTAGATATGGTTGCAATAATATGAAAAGACTTTGAGAGCAACACGTGGACAGATAAGAGCAACTGGTAGTGGGCAGATATTCTTCATGATACAGACACATATGACGTATATTTAAACAAAGAACTTTAAACAAAATCTTTAATACCAATTTTACCTAGCTATAATGCACAAATCTATATATGAAAATTAGGCACCTAAATTCCACTTGAGTTTGAAATACATACAATCTTAGAAATCCTTCCTCTGTTGTCAGCTAACCTGGATGCCCAAGAAGCTTGTATTTTAACTATTAAAGTTCCACAGAATTTGTGTTCTATATTCTATATCCTCTTCCTGTTCTCGGTGTAGGGGAATGAAGTCCCAGAATATTATACATTCTTAAAAGTATACATATAAATAAATAAATAGATGTCAGCACTAGCAAACATGCATATTAAAACAACTAACTGTCCTAGTCGCTTTCCAGAGAATTGCAAAGTGCAGGGAACCTAGATGCGGGGCACAATGAGATGTTGCTTCTATTAATGAAACTATAATATTGTAAGAACTGTTTCCAGAAAAGTTCCATCCTGCTGAGTCTCCTCATTTTAGCCACTTAGAATTAAACAGACTGACCAAACTTACATCTAACAAATTGGTCTTCATTCAGCCAGCCTTGGAAAGCAGCTATTATGATAAAAAGTACAGATAAAGTCTCACAAAAGCACCCAATCATCTACCAAGAAAAACTTACAATTTTACTTCCACAGGCTCTTTATAACTGATACAATGTACCACAGAGATCACCTCACTTACCACTGAAATGCAGCTTTCGCAAAGAAAAGTACAGGCTTTGGTTTAATAGAGTTCACAGCAACATTGCACAGTGATTGCACTGTGATTTGCATTTCTAGAAAAGAACATGGAGATTCTATGCATTTGAAATCACAAAAAAGGGGAAAAAACAGAGGTAGGAATATTCAAAACTCTTCTACTATAAATCAACCTTACTAAGTTTATTGTTTTCAGTTCTAGTCTGTTGCAATGTTCTCATCAATTGCCTACTCCTTTAGACATAAGCTTAAAGACTGGATTTTGCAGTTTTGAATAGAATCTAATCCTCATTATGGCAAGTCCTGCTGTAGAGGATAAGAAAAAGAGGACTTTTTTCTTCATCAACACCTATTTTACATTTAGACTCCCCTGTTGCTGAGCATTCAATTCAAAATCATTGTCCATCAGATTTTTTAGCTGTGAGGATGCTCGATACCAAATGAGTATACATTTTATATGGCCATAAGGGTATTCCATTTCTTAAGATAAAGCAAGAGGAGGCAAGAATAACACACAGGTTTGGTTGTGCTGAATTGGTTTGAATTCATCCAGTCAGTTTGGGCATGGGCCCCAGGTCCACCCACTCAGTGTTGAATTTTGCCAAGAGTGTCTCCCACCCAAGAAAGCTTGATAAAGTTTCCCATGGCTCAACTACGAGAAGCCTGCCCTCTCAGCTCAGCTGTGAAAGCTGATGTCTGAAATAAAGTGCATTTGACTGAAAGCTGAGATTACAACCAAGCAAGCACTGAAATTTCAGCTGGACAGTAGTGGCCTTTTCTGAACAAATTTATTTACAGCTAGTTAACAGATGGAATATTACCTTATATATCTGATATGAAAGGCTTCTGGTACCTCTTAAACTGAACGAGTATGTTGGAGGTTTGGAGCAAATCTTCAGGTGGTATATAAGGTGAAATATTAATGAACACAAATACCTAATTCTCAGTATGTAAAATGCTGACAGCAAGACACATAGATAAGTCTGTATGAAAATAAAAAGCTTCTTCTCATCCCTTTACAAAGTGAAGCATTGAATTTGCAATGGGCTGTTTTATTCTTGGGATCCACCTGGTCAGCTTATTATCTTTTACTCTACAGATATCAAACCTTAACTGTGTTTGTAAACTTCATATTTCTCCTTTTTGCCTTAGTACATGCATGGGAAAGCCTTGCATATACATGCAAGAAGTGGATTAACTCTGAAACAGAGCAAAATATGTAAAAAGGGCAATGTCTGAAATATGAAGCAGCAGTGGAACTGAAGTTTAGCAGAATGGTGGTTTTCTGCTGATCAGATTAAACTTTGTAGTTTTACAGAGGGTTAGTCAAGAACATAGTTCAAAGCATCCTGTTTGGCTCGGTGACTGTCACAGTAAATACACATTAAATAAATTAAAACTGCTTAGAGGTATTACAGATAGCTTCTACAATTCTTTTCATTTCCCTTACACTATCTTAATGCTGACCACTATCTCATTTTCCTGAGGTTTGGTGCATGTATTTTACAAAGCATCCCTTTGTCCTGAAAAAAATTAATCCATGCATTCAGAACCCTTCTCCCAAGTGGAATTAGGTGATATAACAACAAAGAGATTGAAATCTTCTTACTTTCATCTTTTAAATAGTCACTTAGGTTTCATTTCATATGGGTTACAGCATGTAAGCAGACTTTTCTGTAATTCCATGCAGTTAAGAATAGTCAGACAGGATAATTAATCCAAAATAATAATAATAAAAAAAAGATCTTCAACATATTCAATAAAAATCACTGCTGCAGGGGAGAATGTAGCTTTCAGTTTGTTTTTTAAGATAAGAATGATCACTACAATTTAAGTTTTTGCTTAAAATTGGCAATCGAGTTTCACACATCAGTTCTCAAATAGACATGCAGGCACTGTCAGGGCTGGTAAAACTATTGGTAATAATACTTAAATAATAATACTTAAAAGATTCTGATTTGAAGGTTTCACATGACGATGAATTTTGTTCTTGGTAATCTGCTTCAGTGGTTATTCACTACCACATTCAAAATGTTGCATATTATTTCCTATTTTCTATTTTAAATTTGAAACCGTGGGCTCTTGTTGTATTTCTGCCTGCTAGGTTAGTAAGTTCTCTAAAATCAAATCTGTCTTCACTCCGTACATGTGTATTTCTAGACCATAAGCAAGACATGGCCCATTCCTACCCTACTATGTTAAATCAACTGAATTCCTTGGGCCTCATTTTAAAATATAATATTCTTTCTTAAAAAAACATTTTTGTAACCTTTTATGTTACCAATGAACAGATATCAGAACTAGAAACATTACTGCAGTAGCAGACTGATCTTTGGCACATACAGAATACTGTTTGTATTCAACAGCCCTCTACTTTTACACATGAGGTTTGTGTTTAGCTTTCCTGACTGTTCTAAAATATTAGACATTCACTTGCTAGATTAAATTTTTTTACAGTTGCTCTTTCCCAAATTATCATCTCCACCATGAATGTTTGGCCTACATTTCTCTCTTAGATGTATGCACTTATATTTCTCTGCATTAAAATACAGTTAATTCTGTAATTAAATATTTCTTTCCCAGACGGTTCAAGTCATATCAAGGGGATAGTTACGGCCCAGGATACACAGCAGCAGTTCAATTCTAGCACAGGAAAAATTCTAATGTGAAATTATTCCCCCATGAATATAATTAGAGCACAAAGAGCTGTTCCAAATTCCACTGATTTCAGTATGAGCTGGATCCAGCTCAGGAGACCTAAAAAGAACAAGAATGCAGTTTCAGTTCTTTGGGTATCACAAGGAGGAAAAAAGAGGGGGAAAACGAGGAAAGAGCCACTAATGACAGTGTGGGAGTACAGTGATTGTTTCCACAACTATCAAATCAAAATATACTACAGTTATGTTTCAAACTGCGAAAAGTTTGAAACTGCAACACAGAAAAATGAGATTTAATTTTACTTGTTCAGGTCTTACCAAAACAACAGGGAGAAATTCTAAACATGAAAACTCTAACTAGATTTTGGTCCAAAAAAATCCCTTTGAAAGACTAAATGGATGGTCTTGATGGTGGAAACTGGCTTCTGAGTTTATTAACATTTTGTGATGAGGTTCTGGTTTGCATGAATGACAGATTAAATATATATACTTTGTATGAAGCATGGCAAATCCTCCAGCTTACCTGCATATAAGTTAATATACTGGATAGTTTTAGAACTTGCACATTCATTTGCTCTGTGAGACTTTGGCATGCACCTTTATTTTGTTTCATTATTTTTATAAGAAACTACAGTTACACAAGGGTAAAAATGGTGGAACATAATGCTTAGTCAGGCCCACTGTTTCCAAAACTGACTGCTTGGCTCAGTACTTTGGTCTCAAACAACCTTCCTCCTTTGCCCCTTCCTTTTCCACTTTGTGGTCTAAGAAACTGTAAAAGCATCAAAAAAGTGATGGTTTGCAACCACTTTGCTTGCCACCATGTCAAGGGGGAAAGCAGAGCAGAAATATCAGTTTTTTTAAAGAAGGAATAAGAATTTAAAACAGTATTTTCAAATGCTTGTTATACTGCAATAATATGTAATTATCTACAGCTACAGAAAGAAAACATTAAAGATGAGGCAGAGGTGAAGATGTTGCCTTTAAAAATGTTGTAGGCACAGGGATATTTTGTGCTGGGCATAATGGGGCATAACTGAGGCAGGTCTACAAGTCTCCAAAATTGATTTGTAGGGCAGTAAGACAGATTCCAGATGTATTTTGCCCGCAACTTTTTAAAAAGTAGCCCCACAGACCACCTCATAGTCACTGCCCTGAAAATATATGGGTACCATAACTATACACATAATCACATCTGATCATTCAGTGTGTGTGTGTGTGTGTGTGTGTGTGTGTGTGTGTTGCAAGCTGGGAGGGGAGATGGGGAAATGGGGAGAGAAAAATTGTCACGTGTCTGGAAGTATTTTATTAAAACAGATCACCACCAACAAGGAATCACTCTTACTAGAAAACCAAACAAAAACACTCAAATATTCTTTTCCTCCCTTATTAAAAAAGAGAATCTTCACAAGTTGCATCGCTTTGGAGTAGTTCCATCCTCCATCCCATTCCAAGTCAAATACAACTCACGACGTGCATGACTTTATCCTGCCCACACCCAGCACAAGCTTCCCTTTTTAATAATTACTCATTCCATGATAAATTAGCAGTATGCATGCTTGTAGATGAGTTTTCTGTACTTTAAGGATTTCATTCTGATCACAACCAAAACAACATCCACAGTAATCCCACTGACTTTTCCCAAATTAATCTAGAGCTATACAAGTATTAATGACGTCAAAATTCATCCTGGTCAGCTTTTTATGGAGTAGCATTTTTAGCATCTATCAACCTGTTAAACATAAAGGAAAAACTTGGGAGGGGGAGAGAGAAGGGAGCATGGGGGACAAAGTCACCTTATGAATAACTGTTATTTAAAACAATCATATGAATTGTGACTACTTGGAATAACTGTTTTATCACTGAACAGCCACATCTAGTCATCAAATGACTGAACTCAATAAAATACTTTGTAATAATTGCAATTCTGGTCTCATCTACAGCAGAATAGTTTTTAAAGGATTTATTCTACATTTACACTCATACCAACTGGGAGGAAAATACAGACAACTTTTATCTTCATACTTCTAACATACTTAATTTTCCATGAGAATGCACAGCATCCCTATTACATGCTATATTACACATATGATAGAAAGTACACATACATAAAATGTATCCTGCTTAGATCTATCAAGTTAACCACAGGTTTTTAAAAACTCTTTAGAGTTCATAACAGGGCTTATCTTTTACTTAATGCTATCCTTCCAATTAACTATAAACAAAAACTTTCACTTCTGTTATATAGTAGCAATAGAATTAGATATGGACAAACCAGTTTTGTTAAAATGTCTCTTCCTATCCCGAGTCTTAACAGTCAATCTAAGTGGCTGCTGAGAGGCTGGTTGCCTATTCTCCTGTCTCCCTCCCAAGGGAAGCATCAGCACAGCCTCCTACTGCTTTTGAACAGATTGATTTCTTGTGCACTGCTGGCTTTGTCACAATAAGGCATCCAAAAACACCCAAAAGCCCTGGATATCCAGCTCTATGGATTCTAGAGGACATTCATCCTAGATTGCCACAGCAAAAGAGGTCAATTCCAACAGTTACTTATTTTGGAGGGATTATGTTACCTACATTAATGCTTCAACAATTCACGTCAATGTTCTGGAGAGCAACTGAAGCATTTATAAGGTACTAGTGGAAATAAAAATAGTTTTTGATCAATATGTTGATAATGCAAGCAATGAATACATGGCAGAGGATGGACTTAATGCTGTTAATTAAATTCAGAACATTTTAAAAATTCATAAAAGGTTGTTTCAGAACCAGTGAAAACTGTCTGGAAATTCTCTTAAGAAGGGGGCTTACAACTGTTCTGCAATGAAAGAGAGTGTGCTAAAAGCATTTTGGGGGGCAAAAATATGTTGCATTTATGCTACCAACATGGCATATATATTTGCATTCAAACACTGGCTTCTCCTAATCCTGTTTCAGATTCTCTGTTGAACCAATGGCTATAGATCTATGTCAAATTCAGTGGAATTATCTGAAATTTTGGTAGAATTGAGTGAAATTGCCATATAAACAGACTCTAGAGGAAAGACAATATTTGAGTTGCATGATACCTTGAACGCTTTAGTGAAGACTAAAATTTGATTTTGCTTGGAGCCAGAACAGAGCTACCCACTGTTCCCAGTAGCCAGGAATTACTACATTTATTTCAGTAGAAGTCAAAGCAAAGCACTGGTACAATTAACTCATATAGTGTTCTCATGCAGAGAGACTCAGAAGAGACTGATGATTCAAGTCACTCCCATGTTCCAATGATTTCCTCAAAAAGGATCCCAATGTCAAGAAGTTTGCAGTCTCTAGTTTGCCCTATTACCTTGATAATTTATTGCAATATTAGAAAAAATGGACTGTAGCTGGGCATGTTTTTGTCTTTCTGTGTGTTTACAGTACAAACAAAGCTACAAATGAGAGCAAAGCACAGATCTTACCAGTGCTTATTACGCAGTCCCTTAATGTCTCCAATCCTTTCAAATGTGGGAGGTTCCAACAGACTTTTAGAAGTGTGAAACTTCTGTGTAGAATTTTTTTTCTTCTTCAATGCTTTTAGATGATCATCATGGATATGAGAATCTTGTGTTAAATGTCAATTTGCTACACAACAAGAGAATTATGTTTTCAAAAGAGACAAAGGAGCCAGGTATTCCTCAGCTCCAGTTCTAGTCCTAATACAATTTCCTCAGTCTTGGCAGTCAAACTCCCTGCCCATTAACCTATGAAACAGAGACAAAGCTACTCATTGCACAAAGGTATTCAAAGAAATATAGCCAATACACTTAATTCATTCCTAGTGGAACTCCACTGAATTCAAGGATGAGATAGGGCCAACCGCAGAATCATGCCTGAAGATGAAAAGGGCTACATATTTAAGTGGTATTCCCCAAACCAACTGCAACTCTCACTAATTCAGTACCATGAATGAGAGAGGTATTTGAGAAATAACCATAAGCACTATGTGGAAAATGAGGAACTCCTTGTTAGGGCTATTCTTAGAGGTAAAGGTGAAGTACTTAAAATATATGACAATCCATTCATAACAAAAATCATTTTCTCCATCAGCGAGGGTGAAAATTAGATTCCATAGCAAAGCAATTTAAAGTGAATTTCTCAGTCTGCAAAGTTTATATGCCATGAAAAAATTAACTTCTGTCTGCAGGTAGAACAATTAAATCCAGTGAATAAAATGAAACTATTCAGGGTATGCAGATGACTTCTGTTGCCATTTCTCCACCAAGATATTTAATGAGGATTTGTGTACAGTGTTGTGAGAACACTCGATATTTTTGCATTAATTCTGGGTCAGCCTTTTTATTTGATAGACTTGTCTTCACCACTCTGGATTTATAGGAGCTGTTATACTCAATAAAAGAATTGCATTATTAAGTCCTATATCCAAACCATAAGTGACCACTACAAGAATTCTTTAATTGATACTTAATCTATCTGTAAGACAAATTACTCTGTAATCTTCAGAAAACAGGAACTGATGTATCTCCTGAAGCATCAATGTCTTTTTTTAATTTAAAAATTATTTTTTCAATGGAATTATGAGTTAACATGCAGATTATTTATATTTTGTTTGGTGTAACTTCTGAAAAAGAATTGAAAAATTAAAACTTCTGGAGAGAACTTTTAGAGAGAACTGGAAAATACAAGTGGCCTTTTCTGTTCCAAAGTTTAAAACAAAAATTGAAGGCAAATTCAAAAGACATTTTAAAAAAAAGGGGGTTAAGAAATAATCTACATGAGTCATCTTTCTTTTTCAGAATTTTCTTTTCTCCTGAAGAGAACTAATTCATGAAGCTAAGCATAAGAAATTTTAGTCCTAAAAATCCAGAAAAAAAAATTTAGCTGAAATATACCAACAAAGCCTATAGCAGATACTGTCTCAGCATTACATCTTATTGTTTTGATTCCTAATTTTACTAATATAAGCTACATTTTGTGGCAATGAGCTTCAAAGACTATTCTGACACTTAGGAAGACTTAAATCCTATGTTCCAAGTTAAAATGAAGTGTGAAATCTACTATTCCATATCTCCTTTTATCTCCTCCTTACTCCGGATCTACCATCTTTTCAGATGTATGTTTTCTCATCTGCATAATCATTACATAGCCTCTGATCTGTATCTAAAATGGAATAATTATAGAAAGAATAATTAAAACAATACAATACTGTTTGCCTTCATTCAGCAGCTACATTTAAAAAATTATGATTTCTACACATGAAGTCATTTAAGATTTGACTAAAATAGATGGCTCCTTGAGTTTTAATAAAACAATAGAACACAATTTGTTTTTAATATATGCCTTCCATATAAATTCAGAAAATGCAGCAGAAGTGGAACACAGACTACTTTGGAAATCTAGGTATCGCAGTACAGGTTTTTTTTCTTCTAGTCTTTTCATCATGAAATTCCTAGACTGGATGATTGAAAGATGTAAATAACTCTCTGTTCTCTGTTCTGTTGAAATAAGTTAAGGGAAAGAAAATGATGCAGTAACAAGAGAAAGAAGAAATATGTCATTTGTGCTATTATGGAACATACAACTATTTACCTTTGTATGGGTGTGCAGGGCCATGCTCTTAGTGACGGTCTGGGGCTCCACTTTGGTCAAGAAGCAGCACATGAGGCTGGTTACAACTTGGTAACGCTTTATAGCTCATCTATAGTCAGGGGAATGGTCAGGGACCAAGAAAAAGCACTTTAAAACTTCTAGCTAGTGTCAGCGAGCCAGCCCTCTTCAGCCACCCAGGAGAGGGACAAAAGTGTAATGCAGATGCAGTCAGAAAGTCAGAGGCATATAAATGATACCAAAGGTAACGGCACACCTGCCCTACGCACACAGAGTATCACCTATGGTCCTTTCCACATAAAACCATGCTGTGGTAGCTCTGAACACTAATGTTCTGCTTCATAAAAATAACCATACGTCTTGCTAAATACAATGGGGAAACTCTCTTTTGGGCAGATGATGGAAACCATATTTAAGAAAACTGTACATGAACACAATCACTCTGTAAAATACTTCCTAACTCTGCTTGAGCACAAAGCTGACAACTAAAGTACACCTAAATCAAAGTTTCATTTTAAAGCATGGCATGTATTTTTTTCCTTTGTTTACAAAATATCAGCCTTTCAAGCAGGCAGCTCTGTGCTCTCTCAAGCTTCTTGGGGGATTCCCTTTTAATTCCCTTAGGGAGACATCAGCTTACTACACTGCGGCACAGGTAACAGGCGACCCAATAACCTCTGTGTGGCCTCAAGAGTCTCTACATCACACATGCACAACAGAGAACAACTTACCTAGGCTGTTTTCTGAATTTTACTTAAGCCCTGGGCAGAGAATCCCTTAAGGGGACATGCAGTAACACGAGAAAGATAAATAAATGAGTGCATTGTTTGCTAAAGAGGTGTCTGTCAAAGACAGAAAAAAAAGGCAGTAGTCCTTGAATGAGTTAATAAGAATTGTGGTCTCTAGGGAGTAAAAAAGTCTGTTAAAAATATTTCAAACTTCTGACAGATTTTAAAACTTTTTTTTTTTGAATTAGCTATATTTCCTGTCCCATTTAAGGATAAATTTGACTCAACCACATAGAGTTGTCCTGAAAATGTTACAGGGTCAGTTGACTGACAGGAAAACAAATCAATTCCTACAAAATAATATTGATAGCCAGCATGTATCTAATAACATCTGTTATCTGTAGGGGAGCGTGCTTTCCCCAAAGAATAGGTAACAATTAAATTACTTCAGCCACTTCCTGTTGTAAATACTGAATTTTTATAGCTACAGAAATTCTCTCGGGATCAGCAGGGTGGACAAAATTAAAATCTCCTGGTGATTGCGTAGCCTCCTTTCTCCAGTCTCCGTACAAAAATCCCATCAGACTTAAAAGATCATATGTCACCTCATCACATTCTCAGCTGGTGCAAAGGCCTATCATTTGAGAAACACAGAGAACCTCCTAGGCTGTTCTAATTTATTACAGGGCTATATCTGCCTATAACCTCACTTTGCAGCACGGTACTTTTTCTTTCTCACTTTGCCCTCAGTTGATCTGAATGTAAATTCAATGATGATACCCTTCCCCTCCTCCCTGTAGATGGACGGAGGTAGCACTGGATTCAGCTGTCCAGTGAATTTACACTGAAGAGTAAAATATGATAAAGTACAAAGATTGGATTAAAGTGAGATTTAAAGGCTGCTTCTCTGTATTTGAAACTTTGAAGTATTTTACTAAGCAAATTATCTGGAAGTTACACTATTTCAGCATCGGGCCCAGAGTTCTTTCTCAGTTTTCCTCATAATACATATAAGGTAACAATGACCAAGTCTAGAAAGATTTAAGGATTAAAGGACACAATGGATAGAAATTGAAGAAACTATACTACAGGCTTTCATATACTCTTTGTGCCTGCAAAATTGGTTTAGCAAATGGCAAAGCCACAATTTAGGCAAGTGCTTAGTAGAGAAAATTCCTAAAATATTATGTCGTGATTTCAACTTTGATTCAGTAAGCAATATGTCTATGAAGTTTTATATATCTGTAACCAAAGTTGACTTGAGAGAGAACAGAGAACAATCCAGTGTCTGAAACAATAAAAACACATATTCTAGTTGGCAAAGCGAAAATCACCTGTGAATTGTTTAAAATGCAAATTCAATTCATACTGGTCAAAAAGGTGTTCTTACTCAAGTCAGCTTTATCTAAATAAAGATAAATCATTACCTAGTACACAGTATTTAAAATAATTTTATTTCCACTCCCCTCTTCCCAACAAAAACATTTTTAATTCTTTCCAAAGATGTTTTTGTCAGATTAAAATAAAGTGATTTTTTTCTCTTTTTTTCAAAGTTGTATTTCACTTTTTTTAACACAATGTTTTATAAGCTGAGTAAATGTTTTGCAGGCTTGACAGTGTGTCAGTGATACTTGTATATAATTATACTATAGAAAAAAGTGTTTCTTTGGCAGGTTGTGCAGCTTCCAACATGCCAAAGACACTGTAGAGGAAATGTAGCAGATATTATTTAATTAGTCCCGCTCAAATAAAGCTTTACAGAGGAGACATTCCAAAGTGAACACACTTTCTGGAATTTATTAGGCCCTCTGCATGTTACAGATTTATTTATTTAAAGTAAGTGGAAAACCAAGCACAAGGCCCTTACAATACAGATGACAGTAAGGAAGAATTTGAAAAAACACCATAAAAAGGGGAATACAGGAGACAGAAAAAAATGTGGTTACTTTGTTCTTACACTTTCATTACTAGAAGGTCAGATTCAACTGCAATTTTGACTTATTAACACATAATGTGTCTTCTTTATTACTTACAGCATTTATTTAACACTAATTCTGGTATATTTTGAGAAAATGAATGTAATAAATAGCCTTAGTTTCACAATAGTACTGTTTATATGAGGAAAATGTGGCACAGAATTCCATTAGAAATATACTGCCTGATCCTGCATCTATTGAGGCTAATAGCAAGATTCCCTTTGGATTTTAACACAGACAGGATTTCACTCTGAAGTTTCTGGCATGCAGTGAACCTGCTTGAATTAGCAGGCCTCATTCTGTTAGGGAAACTCACTGGGGATTTGGACCTCATTTCGTGAACTGCATGCATGCAATTGCTCTTCAGGTAATATAAGCTGTATGTACAAACTCTATGAACAAACTTATTTGTACAGACAGCAATTCTAACTGCATACAAAAATGTCTGCTGTCACTATGTATGCACAAATACTCTGCATTATGCTATTATTTGTGATCCATGTAGAAAATTACTCCCTCTAGACTGGCATAAAAGTGTTAATTAAAATTTACAGTACTGAAAAGTTGAGCTTATTCACTTCTTTTCATTTACGTATATCAAAATTTAAAAAGCTGTAATTTGTTTATCCTCTCTGATCAGTATAATTTTTTCAGTTAAATTCCTAACACTAAATAACCCTATTTTCAAGGAGATTCATCTGTAACATTAATAGTGAATATATCACCTCACTGAATATATATGTAAAACATTGAGAGATGCATTGATGGAAAACCTACAGCACTTTATCTCTCTTCCTCCAAAACAGTCATGTCTCAACTTCTTATCCAGTATTTGCCTCACACGTAAATTAGTTCACTTTCAAAAAACAGTATCCTATTAGTGGTAACATATCTCTTCCATAGAGTTCACTTCCATGGATATTTGTGGGAAAATAACCATTTTCTTGAATTTTATAGAACATCAATATTAAAAAGGTGCAAAAAAACCCAGAAGAAACTGGCAACCAGTGCAGACTCTCACCTCATTAATATTTCTTTCAGATGCTTGTTACTGGGACTGCTCAAGAAAATGAAGATTCTTCTTGTTAGTAAGGTTTGTACTGCTTTAACAACAATGTTCTCTGGTGTAAGAAGTGGAGAAGAGGAGAAGGCAGGTTTAAATTCTAACTGCGAAAACAACATACTAACCTGAGGACAGTGATGTCATATCTAAGAGTGTAGCTATGTGTTATATATTGCACAATACACTAAAATGTCTAATACCATATTCACCCACTTACTACATATATTCCTGAAAAGATTAATAGGCTAGTGTGCTATACAGTTACCTCATTCCTTTATGTCACTATGGAAAAAAATAGCTGAAAGAGGAAAATAAAGTATGACAGTCTACAGTAGTGAAAGTTTTATACATATTTTACATTAAAAACACATAAGGGTAATGCATTAAAAATGTGTCATCCTGCACTTCCAAGTGGATTATAACAAAATTATTTATCTGTGATCACCAGGGTCTCTAGTCTCTAGACAAATTCATAAAAGGTCTTTTTCCAGTAGAAGTCAAAGGAATTTAAGAGAATAAAATTCCTCTTTAAAAGACAATTATGAAAGAATTAGTTTCAGCCTCAACAAGGGTACCTGCTCCCTTCCTATGAATACAGGATTCCTCTTTCTCAGGAACACTGCTTATACCAGTTGTGCTACCATTGCTGTCTGACATAATGTCAGCTAAGTAACGAAACTTATGAACTTCATCTAGTTTTTCGATTACCAAGCATTGATCTAAGTTCAAACCTTGGAATGCAGGTGGTCTACCCCTGCTTACCCAGGCCATTTGCTTGGTTTCCTTTGGCAAAGGAGCTGATTTCTCTTCTTCTATTGTCAGAACCAATACAAACAGTGAAGCATTTATAAGAGAACAACTGACCTGACATTGTTTGACTCCATTTTCTTCCAGCTCTGTCCATTTATTTTACTGCAGAAGTGACTTGCCAGGCATTTGGAAAGGCTGGTGCTCCACTGCCTGTCACCGCCTGCATCTTAGACAATTCTACCTCATTTTTGCCATAGGCAGCTTTAACTCTCTATCTGTTCAAGGTCTAGCCATGAGATCTTAATTAAGTTCCTCATTTGCTATTCACATCTGACACTGCTGGAACAAACGAGACTTCATTTTGGATGGGAACACAGGCATTTGAGTTGAAAGACACAGAAAACACCTATTTCCAGTGCATATACCTCACAGCCAGAGTGGTTTCTAGTCTAACATGGTTTTGGGCGACAGGCAAACATTTCTGCCAATGCAGTGCTGAGCCTAAATGACAGACATTAGGCTTTAGGACTACAACTTGTGTGCTGCCTCTGCTAAAGCAAAGGAATTTAAAGATTATTTAAAAGGAGTAAGAACCATTAGAGAGTACACCCATACCATGATCTCAGCTCCAACAGAATTTTAGATTTCCTCATCCTGCTAATAAAACTTCTCTAAGATATGCCCGCATTGCAAATCAGAGAAATGGCTGAGTGTTGTGTAACATAGCTGAATGATCTCTAACTTTTCTCAGTTTCTGCTAAAAAGTGAAGGTGTTCATAGCCAAAGCTGCAAAACTCTCTAGAGTCTGAAGGTAAGAAATTAGGAAGCTGGCTTCTGATGACACAAGTTTAATTCTGTCTCTTTCAGTAGGGTGAGATTTGGTTTCTTCTAGCCATAGACTTCAATGAACAGAAAATTAAAAAAAAAGAAGAGGGGAAAAAAAGAATTTTTTTTTCCACATTATATGCTGCACCTGAGCATGATAAGCAGCTAAGTAGATGCACAGAGCATGTAAAGCCATTGTGACTTCTTACTATAAGGATACGCTACTGAATTATAGTCTAGGCAGATAATTTCAAAAATTGATTGGAGTAGCTGTATTTAGAGAACGGCAAGACATGGATACAAGCATTACAGTGATGATTCAAAACAAATGAAAAACATGGAGGTAAAAGAAAGATGGAACAAATGCTGTACCAGTTATCAAAAATAGATATAATACTAGATTAACTCTCTCTCTCTCTCTCGGAAAAGGTAACTGATTATGGGACAGTTTTTCTGTATATGGATTTCTGTAATGATTTTTATATGATGGCACACAGAGTTATTAGTTATGCTGGAGAAGGAGGAGGAGGAGGAGTTTGGAAGAAGTATGGATAAAATGTTATTTAATGAGAAGATGATAATGGGTAGTGCTAGAAGGCAAGTTATTGAGCTGGAGGGCAGTTGTCAGCTCTTGAAGGACGGAAATGAAGATTGATATTATTTCATATTTACATTAATTAGCACAAAGTAGGAATGCATTAGTGACAGTTGTCATGAAATTGTGTGGCCTTTTAAGAACAAAGGTGGATTATGTTTCTGCGCAGAAAGCTTGACTGACCTTCAGAACAGACAAAATAGAAACGGGATTAACAAAATAGTATGAAGGGCAAGGTCTAATTTTTGCTGTCAAGTGGGTAGCTCTTCATTTGAGGATGACAGGAGAGGAAAAGCTCACATGTGTGCTAGTTGGTAAAAGAAGCCAAAGCAATACAACTTTGAAAAGAGAAGAAACACATTCCTGTAAGAAACAGCAAGTGTTGACAGCGTTGGTCAAATTGCATCTGGAATATTGCATAAAATAAGATACGTTTAAGAGACAGGAATTCAGAAGTCTTCAGAAAAAGATGTCAAGGATCCACATACTCTTCCAAAGATCCCTGCTCCTACCATTAAGGGATTGAAGGAGCCATCATATCAAAGACGACTGGAAGAGTTTAACTTACTTTGTCTAACAACACAAAAGCTAAGAGGAGACAGAATTTCTGCCTACAAAATTCATCAGAAAGGGGGCAGAGAACTATTTACATTAACTAACATTGGCACAGAAAAAAAAAAAGATGTATGAAAGTAGGCATGAATAACTTTAGGTGGTATATTGAAAAAAAGTTTCTAACTCGGTAACTAACGGTGATGTTCTAGATGAAGCTTCCAGTTGGAGCCAGAAACAAAAATCATTGTAACATTGAGCTTGATGTTTAGGAAGGGGATATTACTAAACATAGCCACAGGAGACCCAATGACCAGGAAAATCAATCCAACAGTCTTCCCTTTAACACTGTCAAAGCACAAATACGTTATACTTTCTTATTAGTGATGATTTTCCATATATAATGATAAATTTCTCATTAAATTTACAAAGCATCACTTAGACTTTCTTGAGGTCTTTTTGCCTCTTTGCGGCTGCAAACACCTGCTGTTCAGCTTTATTCAGTAGTTTCCAGAATGGAAATGTTCTTGGCAACAAAAGATTTTTTTAGCTTAATTTTACCTTTAAGATTTCAGTGTTTCCAGTTGTATCAAACAAGGGACAAAACAACTGAAGTTCAGTGCAGTCTTATTTATTAGTGAATGTATGAAAACAATCCTGGAAGGACAACATGATTAATTATCACTCTTCAAATTATCCAGTGAATATTAAAAGTTACATAAAACCGCCCAGTCTGAAACCATCCTATAGGAAAACTATAGAGGATATTTACAACTACATGTGGATATAAGAAAGGGTTTACACACCATAATGTTCTGAGTACTAAGTAAATTTGTTTTCAAATTACTGAAAGCAAAGCCCAGAAAAGTCACAATAATGCTGTCTGAGTATTAATCACAGTTTCTTATTACACTTCAAGAAATTTGACTGCTGTTTGTCACATAGAAAGTACTTGGGGGGATACAGAGATTTAAAACAGGCAAGAAAGCTTAATAAACATTTTTCCTTATTTTCTTGTCAAAACAAAGAGACAATTAAAAAGCATGTTTATAACATTTCATCTACTTCAGTTGCCTCTGTGTTGAGTCATCTGGCGTTTACGCAACAAGAACCAGAAGAAACCATCTGATAAAAAACAGATCCAAGTAATCATGCTTCTCAACTATATCCAAATGTTTTAGGTCTAGCCATATCAATATAACTGATCCAATAGTTTTCTGGTAGGTTATAAAATACAAAAAACATGGTGAAATGCTGGAGGGTGGTGGGGGTTGTGCAACTATATAAATGAATACATACCTTTCTCCTATACAGTACAGTCTTCCTCATGAGATTAAAGATTAAGGTATTTTGTACAATAATCAGATTTGTTTCTGTTGTAAGATCCTCTTTGTGCTGGAAGCTGTGTCTCTAGCTAATTACTATTAAAAAAAATTCAATGAATGGTTTTTATCTAACTGATACAGATAATCCCCAAAAATCATTGATGGCGAAAGGTGGTCCTATTTGTTTTATCCCTAATAAATTAAAATAACTTAAGAAGGAACAAAGGTAATTGATCCAGTTAAGTTGTACTAAATTCAGAGTCTGAAGGGGAGATGTAATCAAGGTATTCCAAATTATTGTTCCTCAAATTTTCTATGTTCATCCATACTACAGTCATCTAAAAGCATAGTTTAATTTCATCGTATACACAAAGAGCTTAAATCATGAAGGCCTTCTGTGAGGAAGAGTCAAGAATCTCAACTTCTATAGTAATCTAAGGTGCAAATAGGAAAGAGAAATTCAGATCTTTAAGACCTTTATCTAACTCACAGCCATCTTCCCAGTAACATTAATATTCCTTATTATCATTAATAAGAGTAGGATCAGACTCTAAGTCAGAGAACAGCGTGAGGAAAAAAAGAAAAAAAGAAATAACAAGTGGAAAATTTAGAGTTAGTTTATACAGATGACTCTATGCTTTTCAGGAAAAAATCTTTGATCTTTCATGAAAAACCTTTAACCTCATCATGTCTGCTCAAGTGACCGATTTAGAGAGACTGACATATTTTGAAAAGGCAAATTATACTTAAATGCTAGAGAGTTTTTCATTCAAGCACTTGTGCTGACCTATTATGACTTACACTTAGACACCAGTGGCATTTTCTTGCAGGGCAGTATCATAGCCAATTGAAAGTTTCATTCCACATGTTAACTTATAAAAACCAACACAAAACCTGCCTGATCTAAACAAATCTAAACTCAATTCTAAAATCAGTGACAGAAAAGACAGAAGTTTTTCCAAGAGTTCGCTAGACAGATCCGAATGCAGAAGGTCTGAAACTGATTTGAATTTCTGTTATGGCCGAGCCAACCCTGCAGCTTTTATGAACCCTGGAAGAATTGAGACAGTTGCAGGGAAACAGGTGCTCCTTGGCCAGCCTTACCCATTAGGATCTAGGTTGTTCTGACCGTTCTGTCAGAAGAGCTCTAATCTTTCCTTCCAAGGGATAAATCAGGAAATACTTCATAATTACAAAATATTTCAGGATCACAACCTTCTTCCTGTTACTTGTTGGTAATAACCTTATTTTGAACTAACAGAGCTATGCAGCCTTCAGCCGCAAAGGAAGTTGGATCTGACCATCAAATTTAACAAGCAGCCATTATTATTTAATACATTCAATCAGCTCTGGGACTGGAATGTATTCTTTCCAAGTCTGTTGATACTTTTTCTGGAGGCCTGCACGCTAACCCACTCAGGAAGAACAAAAACCACCCCAGAACTGACCTGGGGGAACACCAAACAGGGAAAAGTATTCCTGCATCCTGTGCTGCTGCTCAGACATGTCCTAAGTTTGTTGTGGCAGACAAAGGAGGAAGGGGACGCTATGCACAGGGAGCACCAGGGAGCCAGGGAAGGGTGGACAGTTGTGCCTCTGGAGGCACAAACGTACCACTATGACTCCCCTTGTTTATCCCACTGATGTTAGACTTCCACTTCCAGCAATGCTCAGTCTGTGTGGCTGAGAGGTTAAGGTGACCCAGGCTTCTCATGTTTTCCTCTAGAAACAAAGCTTATCAAACACTCCTGTACTGAAGTAATCAGCATAGCTATCGCTAAAGCATTTGTGGCACCAGCTTCCCCATACTGCTGCTGGCCTTTGACAAAACATTTTTTTTCAGAACCTGACTGCTAGGTTAGTGAACACTGTTAAATTTATATCCCCCATTCCAAAAGTATTTCTACTTTTAGTATATTGGCATTTTTTAATCTCTGCTAGTGTGTTTTGAAACATAATGTCTCATTTGAATACATTAGCATATTAGTATCACAAGGTCATTACAGAATGCAGGAGATGAAAGCAATTTTACACACTATTATTTCCCTACAAAAACTAGGAAAATCAAGTTAGTAAATTGCCTACTATGTTGTAAAAAAAAAAAAAAAAGAGAGAGAGAGAGAGAGAGAGAGAGAGAGAGAAAAAGAGAATTCTGTTGTAGACATTTGATATATATGTGTCACAGGTAACTCTGCTCCAAACAGTTATGGATCTTTGCCCAAATTTATTTCTAAAATATCCAGTATTATTTCTCATATGTCTATAATTAAAAAATATTAAAAGGAAACATAGTATTTTACTCTCTGTTGCTAAGCAACTCTGCATTTATATCCCATTACATTTTTGGTCAGCATGAGTAGCAGAACAACAAAAACGAACTACTTGCTCTAATAGTACCACTTACCAGCCAGTACAACAGTTACTAGACTGTGTTTGGGCTTTCTTTGATAATTCATTACACTCTAATATTAGAAAAGTCCTTTAGCCAACAATACCATGGCAGAGATAACAGTGGTCTCTTGCCTGTGCGAACTCAAAACGAAACGTGTATTTTCTATATGCCCATAGCCTGTTAGAGATCAGCTCTCTGAAAAAGACACAACTTTAATTAAAACATCCAAACAGCTATATGTTTTTCTGTAGTAAAAACGCATATCTGAAATTAGATGAATTATACATTATATGCAATCATATTGTAATATATGATATAAATTCATTACAGTATTTCACATTACAGCTATGCAGTAAATTTAACAAATGCATATTCAACTCAAGGCTCACAATTAAAGACATAATGAAATTAATTTTGAATCTACCTTTTGCTCATCAGGGAAACACAAGCAACTTTGAAATTTTCAAGAAATATGGTTTTGAATTGCTCACTCTCATTGTACGTCTATATCCATGGTTGTAGTTCAAATCCATCCATGCAGAGCATCTTTGAGAACATATAATACTGAACAGGAAATTGACCAGTAGCAAAGAGAAAGGTCAGCATCAAATTAGAATTCTTTTTGAAGTTATTCAATTGCTTCATCATTCATTTGCTTTCATTATTCTTCAAAGAGACTTTAAAAAAGATACTCCTCCCTTTTTGATCAGCACAGCAATCAGAAAGTTCACAAGTTAGTAATTTTTCACTAATATATGGAGAAATGGAGGTGGAAATGAAGTTGGGAGGCATAAGAGTTTTCTTAAATTACAGGATATTTCACAGGGTACTTACAGTGCTTCTTGAACTTTTAAATTTTCAGACTGATAGATTAAGCAAGATAGCTAGTATTTGCATTTTACAGGGCATTGATGCATCCAATTAAGATGTAGGAAAGACTGCAGAACTGTGTGGAAGTGTCTCAGGATATGATTTTTGCATGCATGGCTTTTTCTTTCTTTTTCAGGATGTGCTGGGGAAATAACATACTTAGTAGCAAGGAAATAAATACAAACTTGTTAGTGTATACCTTAAACAGTTTATATCCCCTAAAGTATAAAGCATAATATTTCAATTCTTTTTTTTAAATCTATTTTTGCTTCCTCCATATCATCAAATACATCCTACTCCTTTTGGCAATCAGAATAGATGCTTTCCAGACTTCTGCCAACACTTTGCCGGACACCCTGAAGATGTGGAAAGTGGCCAGCACTGTACTAATGCTGTAGGGAGACTCTGTTGTGCCTGGAAGGGCATGGCAGCTGTACAGGGAGAGGGAATTAGATGTGCAGGAGGCATTGGACCTGCTGCTTTTGTACCTGCCAGCAATGGCAGGTCTGAGAATAGCAACAGGACTGCAGGACAATTTTAAATCTTAACTTTGCTTTAGTCATTGGTAAAAAACATACATAGTGTAATTAACACAATCAAAAAAAAATCCCAAAACAAAACAAACAAATCTAACCCACGACACCTACTAGAACTGCTGAAGTTGGACATTTAATAACACAAGGAAAGAACTCAATTGAAAATAATGGAATCGTGTAAATATTTCACCTAATGCAAACAGTGATGCATTTGCATACTCCTAGCTCAACTTGAAAACTTCAAGAGATGGTTGCAGTCCTGGAAAACAGTTTTCCTTCCAACCTGCTTTACAGTAGGTTGCAACTAACAACATATTGACTGATGAAAGGTCTGAGTCTAGTAGGAGAACGTAAGGGGAAAATAATACACTCAATGTTTAAAACTAAGAGTTCAAAAGCAAGCCTGAGAGAACAAGTCCCTGGAGCTTGGAAGAATATTCTGGGGAAGAATTGTTTTATGTTTGCCCTGTTTTTACACAGTTTCCCAGGAATCTGTTAATGGCCACTAGCATTCTGGATAAGCCAAACTTTTCACCAGATCCAATGCAACCATGCTTATTTACTTAGGGTATTCTTGTTTAATGCAACTCTCTACACAGATAAATCTGAGTCACTTCGTCACAATTTCTGTAACCTTTTCATTACTTTCTGTGACAAGCATCATATTCAGAGCTCATACTCCCTTGCTGTATTTATAAGAAAACATGCAACTGCAGTTCAAACAAACAGATCAAAATGCTGCTTCCAGAGGCACTTTGAAAAGAAAGCTGTCCTTATACAGCCAAGGATGCTATGGGCCATCTTTGCTGCCAGGGCACACTCCTTGCCCACATCCCGCTCGCCGCCCACTGGGACCCCCGGGCCTTTTCTGCAGAGCTGCTCCCTGGCTGATCAGTGCCCAGCCTGTTCTGGTGTCAGGGGCTCTTCCTTCCCAGGGACAGAACTTTGCGTTTGTCCTTGTTGAATTACATACAGTTCTCGTTGGCCCGTCCCTTGAGCCTGTCCAGGTCTCTCTGAACGGCAGCCCTGCCCTCAAATGCATCAACTGCTCCCCCAACTTTGGTGTCATCTGCAAACTTGATGAGCAAGCAGTCCATCACCTCATGCAGGACACTGGTAAAAAAGATAGACAGGGCAGGTCCCAGGACAGGTCCCTCTTGTACCCCACTTGTTACAGGCATCCAGGTAGAGTATAACTGTCCGGGCCTGATCATCCAGGCAATTTTTTACCCATCCAGACCATAATGGCTTAACTTAGATACAAGGATGCTATGGGATACTGTGTCGAAAACACCAATAGAATTTATTTTTAAGCTAGTGCCCTTACTTTTTGAGCACTGAGAAATACTATAGGTCCAAAATTAACTAATTATTTCTTATCTTGCTCATGCTTTTCTAATTCTAACAACTCTAAATAATTTTATGCTCATGTATACAGTAATTCTTTGCACTTAAAAGTAAGAAAAATTAACTTCTAAACTACTTTAGAAAGCTAATAATCAGTAAGCTGTTTGAGATACTAAAAGTGTAATAAATTAGCAGAAAGATCATAAAATATGAATTTGACTTGGTTTTAAAGAAGTAAAGATTATTCATTTGAACCAGATAGAACTTACGAAAGACTACCTTCTGTCTGATAGTGTGCATGACTTTTTAATCTATTAATGTTATTGGAAAAAGACCTCTGCTGTTACTATTTTGGTAATGGATGGAAATATATTAACAAAGTATACCCATTATTATCTTATGTTCCAGATCCACAAATAGGGTACTTACAAAACCGTTAAACAATATAAAACAAACAAACCAAAAAGACAATTCACAAACTCTTTTTACAGTCATTTTCGTATCAGCAACTTCCAGCAAAGTAAAAGAGTAATAAGCTTTTTGTCAAAAGATGACAGAATGCTCAAGTCCAGAAATAAAGTGCTGGCAGCAATTATTCAACAAGGAATTACTGATAACGTTACTTAAAATATTCTCAAAGGAAACACAAACTCATGATATATTATTTTAAAATGAGTTTTAACATGTTCATCAGAATTAGAACTTAGGAGTTTAAGTTTAGAACACTTAAATTATTCAGTTTTTACCATCCTCTACATTTGTTACTGCAAATATATACAAAGAACAACTTATAGCATATTGAAATTGAGTTAACATGGTCATAAAACTCTATGTCTCCAGAATTTCACTGGGAATTGCATCAGTCAAATAAGTTTGTTAATTCTAAATTACAGCTATGTTGGAGGAACTATAATAATAATAATAAAAATTGGCATCAATAAATATGTGGATTTCTTCAGCATCTGAATAAAGGACATGAGAAATTTCTGCTTGAACTCATACACAAAGCAAAAGAGAAAATTGTGGCAGTTTTGTATTCCGTGAGTAACTCCACAGACTTCAATAACACTTGCTGAGAATATGGCCCATAGTCAGCTATATAAGTCACATATCTAATGGTTGAAAAACAAGTTCAAACCCAGTCTAAGCTAGGAAAAGATGAATGGTCAAGTACTTTAACCATGTTATGACATAAAGTGGATCCTGTTCTTAGTCTAACTTTTTCCTCTAGCACAAAAGTATCAGAAAATAATTTGAAAAAAGAAATACTAAGCTAATCTTTCCCCAGCTTTTCTGTAGCCAAAAAGCCATCTCAAAACAGACACAAAATTCACTTGATCCTTAAGCACAAATCCCACCAGCAAATATACCTTTTGTCAGGATATTTATAGCTGTTCCCTAGGGAATTTAGCCCATCAGTGATTTATTCATTTATTTATTTTTAACATTTGATGTAACCCGTCTGTAAGAATTCACAGCAGTAGCTATTTCAAACAATTCTTTCTTTTTGGCAATATTGCTACTGCCTCTAAAGAAACATTCAACTTTATGGCAAGCATGTTTTGTAGTAGCTTATACATAGAGGGGCAGACTCCCTGCCTTTTTCAGCAACTTTACGGAGGAATGAGAGACATGGCAATAAGTTAATTAATAATTAAGATTATTTTTGGTCTGGTAGACTAGGGAGCAAAAGGTTGAATAGAGAATTTTAGGAACTTCCCTTCTAATTCAGGTTTTTGTCTCTTATGGGTCACTAATTACCAAATATTTCTGTATTTTCAATCTTGTATAAGTTAGCTGATGTTTCTCATTTGATTTTATACAGGTAAGTTTACCGAATGTATATTACCAAATGTATATGCGTCTCTCTGCTTGATATACTAGGTGTCCAATCTTTCATACATATGAGCACATTCAAGCAAGACTGGGGAAGTCCTTCTCTTTGGTGCAAATTTCTTAGCTGCACTACTTGCAAATTCTGCTGATATCGCCAGGTCCATTAAAATAATTCAATTTTACTTCATCTAGAAATGCATTAGAGCTAGTAGAACAAAGATGGGAGAGGAGCGTAGGAAAATACAACTTGGAATATAGTCCTCTGCAAATTTGAAATTAAATGCTATTTTTCAGGGACAGGTTGGGACATAGCTTATGGTGAGTACAAAGCAGATGAAGGTATATAAGCCATTATTATCCCACAGAGAGATCCCCTTTCCTTTACCCAAGCAAATCCCTTGCTTTGCAATATTTCAAAGACATAACTTGAAAACTTGAACTGAAGATTAATTTTCAAACTCACCAAGTGCACATTCCTGTATTTTCAAGTGGGCAAATACTACATTAATTTTGAACAGCACTGAATCACAGACACTGTCTTATTTAGAATTAACCTGAGTATCTTTAAGCAGAGAAAAAGTTTTGAATATTTCTAAGATAACAAATAACATTAAAGATTGGTTGTATATCTAGCAGCTTGTTAATACTACCTTACCCACATTTGTGAAATCTTTCTGAGTTCCTATGTGAATTTATTTATGAATACAGTCATATGAAAAATCAGCTGGTTTAAAAAAAAAAAATACACGCAAACCAATGACTTGCCATTGAATTATATATTCCACTGCAGTACAGTAAGTAATTTCCAATTTCACTGGACCCTAAAGGGATTGAAATATTTGGAGATTTATGTAGTGGCAGAGTTAGATGAAGTATTTTGTAGTGAATGATCCAATTATCTCGAGAAAGGTTCCTAAAATGGAACAGTTTAAATAATTATTCTTTTAAATGCATTTTTGGAGATACTATTAAAATATCAAAAAAAAATTTAAAAGGACAATCATGGTAAGTAAAGCCCCACCAAGATGAGGATTGGTTTTAACACAAATATTTTGTAATAAGTTTTTGTAAAGCTGAGCCAAATGAGAGAGAGAAAAAAAAAACCTCTCTCTTCTTCATAGATGATTCTAGTGTATGAGCAGATTTAGCATATTTACATGTTTAATATAATCTCCACTGCTCTTCACTTCAATACACGCCTATTCTGATAGGGCGATTATTATTAACCATCTCTGCAATCTACATCCCCCTCCCAGCTGCTGGAAAGTCACAAAGACACTAAAATCTTTTGAAGCTGTCTGAATGTCTACATGGTCATTGCACCTTCATAAAGTCGGCCACAGGTACAATTTATTTTCATTTTTATGAACAGTTTTTGATTTTTAAGTGTTTCCATATGGCAGACAATGAAAAGAGAATTGAGAGAGAAAAATTATAGGTAAAATTCAAAATAATGTTAAGTATTTATACAACAGCACTGAACTACAATCATATATATTCCTGCTTTAAACTTTTACAGCTGTTTAATGGCAACTGAGAAACAATGGTGCATAGAGTGTGCACCAAGGTATGCTTAAGTGCTCAAAGCATACTTTAAAACAGGCTGAATTTCCTTGAAATTACATGTGAAAGGCTAAAATGCCCTTTTTAGATAAGCCATTGATTCAAATCAGATACATGTTGGTATAATAACCTTTTAGACCTTATACAGTTTCTTATTCCCTGTGGCTACATAGCTTTATAACTAGAATACTAGTAGGCTTGATGATTTTACTATTTGTGTCGGCTGACGGTCAAAACTACTAGGTGAGTAAAATGGAGCTGATAAGAGTATTAGAGAAAGTTTTTCCAGTCCTTCTGGCATTAAAATAGCTGAGGAGTAATTCCATTCCATCCCTGTCTTAAACCTGATTTGCAACCAATGGCCACAGATGGAAGTTACATTTTGAGAGACAGTGAGCAAGAGAACAGAATCACAGTAGAAATAAGAAAAAGTAATGATAATGAACAAAAGTATCAATATGTAAGGTGCTTCAAGTGGTACCTAACTTAACATGTGTGATACTGTCCATGTGATTTTTGTCTCTTTTTTGTCTCACCACCTTTACAGTAAAGGTGACATAATACAATTTTTTTAATAAGTGAAAATACACCAATTCTTGTAAGACAGCTGAAATCTAGTATGCATAGCTGGAGAAGAAAAACATTTCTCTGTTACAAATGAGCAACATTTCAGTGCTAAAAAACAAAACAAAATCAGAGTGTGGGATTGTACTCTCTTTTTATATCCTCTACCATTTCTGTTAGTCAACTTCAACGCTAAGCAGGTGTCACAAACATCCACTTGTCGTAGCTCGATGGTATTTAGAAGAGCATCACTATGGACTGATACATGTTCTCTGTTGTAGTGGTTTACACGAGGTATTAAGATCAAGACTGCCAACATGAATGTTCTCTCCCACCAGATCCGCTCTGCAAACATAAAGGAGCCAGATAAAAACCATCTGTTATTTTACCAGTACAGATGTTAGTTTGTTTTAGAAGACCTCTCCTGCATATCTGCTTGAGCTGGAATAAACTTAACATGCTTTGCACTGGGAACAAAGAGCAACGCATACATCCCAAAAGGTAGCAAACAGTCCTTTAAAGGTCCTGTAACTTTTTAAAGTGAGACACAATGGTAGTTAGGTACAGGTTCCCAAAAAACAATACTAAAAATAAGAGCTTGCAAAAATAAAGTTGGCCAAAATTTGTATTGTCTTTTGCCAAGAATTTGATTAAATGTTTGCTTGAAAACTTGGGTTTTAGAATTTCTGAACATAGCCTAATTAGCAAGGGAAACAGAATATTGAGAGAATGCTCAGCTACAATATTATTCCCTTTGTTTCTATTTTCCCTCATTTACATCTTTTTTTAAAAATTATTTCTGTAATGTAATTCTTACTCCTTCTCTGTTCCATGTTGTACAGTGACCCAAAAATCATCCCTATCCTTACCAAGCTTTATACCTTGAATCTTGGCTTTATGTTATGATTTCTATTCCATTTCTAATCTGTCATATACATTTTTATTTTTCTTCACTACAGTTTCACATTAAAAGTCCTTTTTTTCCCCTCCTCTTTTTCGTAAACGTTCTCCCAATAGGGAATCAGCCAACCCAAAGTCCCACTTACCAAAAAGCAGAAAAGGCTGTCAAGTCCCTTATCTTTCAAACATGAGTAACTGGTGCTGTAGCTTGATCTCAGTAGTAAAATTAGTATAAATGCTTACATGCCTAATACGCTAATAAGAGCATAAAAATATGTATACATATTTGCATGAGCAATATACAGACTTCTTTTGCCTGGTAGCCCTTATCCGGTGACAAAGTTTTAACAGTACTTTCTAAATTCCATTCTGAGCATTTGCACTATTTTTTCAATTATCCATTTTTAATCACTTTAGAATGGTGTAAGTTGAGCCTTCCTGACTTCCTGGAAGCGAGTATCCTGGACTACATGCCCATTCAAGGCAACTCTACAACTAATTAGGTTCATCAGAAGGGACAAATTCATCCCAGATTTACTTACATTTCCTCAGTGGAAATTTAAAAGGGATAAAACCTGCGTAATATTTTAAGTAACTGTAATATATTTATAAATATCTTTACATTTCTAACATTTAATTCCTGTACTCCATGCCCATATTTTTAAAGGCATGGGACAAATTTTGTGGCCTTAATTTCAGAACTTTTCAGAAAGATACAAAGAGCAAACAGTACTTAGGAAGTATCAGCTTGCTCTGTCTAAAAACAGAGATGACAAAGGGGCATTGTATTTTGCCCAGTTTCAAATTCTTTGTCATTATTTTATTGTTGCAAGTTGGCAGAACGAGAATACCACAGCAGGTATTGTTCTGGATACATAATAGACCTCTGCAATTACCCATTCTCCCACTCCAAAACATTTTTTTGTTTTCTTTTGTCTCCTGCATGCCCAAGACCAGTGAGATGAGTGAGAGACTGACTTTCATGATCTTTGATCTGACCCACAGGCACTTCCCTAGCATTTTGATTCCTCAAAATATACGAGTATCCTGAGAAATAAACTTACAATTTACAGGAGAGTTCAAGTTTCAGGGACAGATTCAGAGACATTTAACCATTGGAACACTTAGTTGTCAAAACATACAGTGATGAAAATATTGTATTGCCAAAATGCCAATCATGTTGCTTAAAAGACTTGTTTTTAGCTGTTATATACAGAATCATGAACACCTTTATTTAGCAAAATCCCTAACAATCCATTTCGATACTGCTGTAGGTAATGCTATGTAGAGTATAAGAATTAATTGCAAGTCCATATATAAAAGAAATTAAGCATCCAAAAGGAATACTGCATATCTGGAAACACAAGACAAATGGTAAATAAATCTAAATATTAAGTGTCCTCCAGTGGACCATAATTAAGCACGATACACTTACTAACACTCTTAACAATCAAAGTGTTTCTGAAAACTAAGCAACAGCTTTCAAAGTCGTAAAAAAAGGCAACAGGAAAGAAGTCTTAATTGTGTTGTGAGTGTTATCTAAAGCAAAGGAGAGACAGCTCAAAGACAGTAAGGATACTGTAAACATTAAATATTTGAAACAAGACAAAAAAGAAGAACTTCATTTGCAAATAACACATAAGTTTCCATCTCTTGAAACGAATATTAGATTTTGTTTTGTATTTTAAACAGTAAGTTAGAAACAAATTTCTCTAACACAACATGGTAGCTATTTTTATAGAAGAACATGGAAAAGACCCATGCTATTGTATATGGTATGGTTTTATCTAGCAATTTATGGGAAAAAACAGATGTTCACATTTAAGGCAAAAAAAAAAAAAAAAAACAGAATAGCTATCAATCACTGAATTGTTTTATGTTCCTTCCTGGCACATTTTAGTATGCCTTTCTACAGAAGTACTATTGTAATGATAATCAGTTTGATTGTCTGCTGCCTCTCTCTGTTCAATACAAAACTTGTCACCATAAGCTACACTTTCTTAATCTATGTATGCAGTTGTTTGCTGTAAAAATGATACCCGTCACTGCTAAATGTTGTAATGATATTTTAATATCAATTTCTGATAAAACCCCTGAAGAATTCTCTACAGTTGTTTCTAGACCTGCTTAAGTTTCATAGCATGACATAAAAGTCCATAGAAAATTAAAGCATCTATTGTTTAAAGCCTGTCTTAAACTATTGCTGATTAGGCCTCACTTAACAAGCCTGTTTTGAAATTATAGAAAAATAATTTGTAAAGTCCTAGTTACTGAATACTTGAAAGCTCCATGTTAATTGCATTTGCACATGTTCCTCCCCAGCAGCAAGCACAAGGTATACTGAAATTCTTCACTCCTCAGTGAGAGAAAGAGAACATATCTCATATTCACTAGGTGGTATTGTAGAGTAAGAAGGTCTAGACAGGTGGTTATTGGGAAGAAGCTGGTAAATGGCGATCTTTAGCCCCCATGCCTTACTCATGTCAAAGCCCTTCTTGTGATACATGGAAATCACATCTGACCGAGCTTTGGAGGAATTCCTTTATTCTCTTCAGTTCTCTTTCTGCTTGACTATTTCTAAAAATTCCTGGGTTTATGCTCATTTCATGGACATTAAAGAAAAAAAAAGCGGCCATACCAAATACGAAACAAAAATCCATTGCAGACTTTATGTCATGCTTTTGTTGTTGCTAGAATTATACTCAAAGTTGGAAAGGTAATTAAAAGGCTTACTTACTGAGATGCTAGATATAATTATAGACAAATCAACTACCTCTTTCTTGACATGGAATGCTGCAGGAACAATAATAAAAAAGGATCACGGTTCTCCTGAAGTATCATTCTGACACCATATATAAGCAAATGCTATCCTTTATTATGAAATTGAGTCTACTATCAATAGTTTTTTTTTCCAGTGAAGACTGGTGGGTAATACCATTTTCTGTACAGAAACCACTTCCACTACGCTAATGTTTCCATTTGATTTTGTTATCCTTGCTATCATTAACTTCAATATATGTATGTTTGGATCCATAGAGCAAGATCTGCAAAATCATGCAAAACTATCAGATTTTCTTGCTTAAGCAAGCATTATATTAGAGAAATAAATCTGCATTACATATACACGAATAGAGTTTAAAGAGAATAATATATAGATAGTAAGAAAACATTTAAAAAACTCTTATACGGATACTGGTAGGCTAAGAAGTGTCCGTCTTATTTTTTCCATTTTTAAACTTAAAAACATCTATGGTGATGTCACACTGTTCCACTAATAAGTAATACTTGACGACACAATACCTAAAAGCAGCCCTTAGCCAAGCAACTGTATTAAATGACCTGAATTACTTGTCTGTGCTTTTTGGTTTGTGGGACAATCTGGTATTCCTTCTACTTTAATATAGTGTGAGTCTCCATGGTTCATTTGGTTCGAAGTCTATTTTTATGCAGATTTACACACATTCAAATGTGTGTCAGTGATTTTAGCAAATTCATTTAGTAAGTAGAAAACATACCTTCTACACTTTTCCTAAGAGAAAAGACAGAAATGCGCTGTCTCATACCACCTGAACACTAAACACATTGTTACCCATGAAATGGTGTGGACAGAGTTCCATTCAGTTGAATAAAATACTTACTAAAGGATTTTTTTTAAAATATAGCTGGATTTGGATTGACACTTTGTGATCTTAGCTGAATGATTAAAGTGGCTACTAATTTATCTGTATCTGTCACCAGGGCCAGATTCTCTCAGAAATGAAGGTCAAAGGCATTAGTTATGACTCTTCAGTGACAACCTCCATCTGATCGCCTTGACATGGGAGAAGCTACACAAAACTAGAAACCACCTATGGAAAAACGCAACAGCAAAATACAGTGGGTTGGCTCAAAGTTCTTTAGAATCCTATCAGATCTATACATCAGGTGAGGTCTGAATAAATTTGGCTGGGATATGTACGTTTAGCAAGTTTTTAGTATTGGATGCCATCAAGAGGTGGACAAGAATAAAATAATTGTGTCAGCTGTCATACACCTCAACATCTTCAGCTTTAAAAAGAAAAGCTGTAAGAATCTATTGGTCATCATTTTGGAGAAGGTTCTTTCTTTTTTTTCTTTATTCTTACTGATAGAACTACATGTTAAAGTTTCCATTTATTTAACTACACAGGTCCTGTAAATTCTGAGCTCTAGGGATATGTAGTTAATATTATTCAACTGTTACTTAGTGTAGAGCCACTAGCTTTGCTCCTTTCTCTATTCAAGTGGAAAAACACCAGTTTGATACATTCCATACTCCCAGAATCGAGATGTTCTTTGGTTAGAGTGCATCCTTCTGTTTTCATACTACTAGCATAATCCAAGTTCTTTTAAGAATCTTGTGAAGTTCAACAAAAGCATTTAGCCTAATCCCGACAACAATTATTTACAGGCATAATTCTTCTTACTATCCCAACTAAAGGAAATTCAAGTTCCTAAACACCTTTAGGCATCTGACTAATAGATACTAAAGACAGAAGAATCACTATTTCCATTGTATGTCCATCTATCGAAAATTTGTCTATAGAGGGGGACAAGTGGGACTGATTGAAATAGAAGAAAACAAACATTTTCTCCTGCAAAGGTTCTTCAAAATCTATCTGGTGTAAGTTTCAATTTGTGTTTTTGCATAAAGAATATTCAAAATCAAATGGTGACAAAACTTTGTGCAAAATACTAGAAGAAAAGGATCAACAAAGACCATACTAAAGAATATTCAAACAGAAGATCTCATAACAGTTGAAAGTCCATTGGATAAACTGAGGCACAAGTAAGTTTCTTCCACAGAGTTATCGCTAGGTTGTTTTGTTTTGTTTTAAAAGAAACTTCTAAGGAGTTGTTCTGCTGTTCAGCACATTCCAAATGAATCTCAGTTCTGCTCTGAGTTTATATGTTACTCCTCTGAAAAATTACTTTAGTATTACTTTGCCATCAGTGAACGTATGCACGTGTTGAACTGCTATTAGAACACACGCCTGACACACCACTTTGAGATTCAGAGGCTAGCATCTTACTTCTGCCTTGATTCTCAAAGTCAAAAACAGGACATTTTCCCTCTACCTAAATTTTAATTTGCATTAATCTTCCATCTCCTTGGTATCTCTTGCATAGTTTTATAGCCCACTAGTCAGGAACTCTCATGCTAGCTGATTAGGAGACTAATCAACATTCTAGCTGAGTTCATCTGTCAGGAAAATTGGTTATTTGATCCAAGATTTAAATCCCTTTTTTTGGGGTGCCTTTGGTCCACGACAGATCAATCTCTCAGAGTCAAAAATCTTCGAGAGGCTCTTTAGAATGAGGGTTTTGCACACCATGAAGCTTTTACTTTTAAATTTATTATTAATGCTGCTTTATAGCCCCAGGTTTTCTGAAAAAGTTATCTGATACTACAGAAGCCTTGGCAACACACCAGTTTGCATCATGTCAGCTACAGATAATCTTTGCACAGGTCTGAGAACATTATATGCTACAGCACCTTTGCAATTTCCTCTTATCTCTAACTATCTGAAAGAGTAATTTGTAACCATAAAGTACTGAAGTCAGAACATCAGTAATCTCAGATACTTTAAAAAGTGGCATATCTTCACTTTCCAACTGGGTAGATGGAGACACAATGAGTTCTTCACTCAATTAATGGAAAATGCAAGGATCCTGCACTACATTAGCTATTATCACATGGCACAATGCCTCTTCTATATCAGTTGTAGCAGTATGAAAACCAAGCTTCGTTTTTTTAAGTGAAATAATGAAATATGGATCAGACATATTCCAGTCATGTTGTTATTTTCATTTTTCTGCAGCATTCACCTTGGAAATAATGCCATAATAATAATAAGTTACTGGAATGATTAGTTTTCAATATTGTCTAAATTAATAGACAATTATGCCTTAGTCACTTTTGAAAAATATCTCTCTTCTGTCTGTTTTTAAAGAACTGAAAATACTTAGCTGATCCTGGCTAGATGTAGCAATTTCAGGACGTCAGACACAATACATTTCAATTCAGCCATATATCAATATAGCCACTGAGAGAAAATGATTACTCCTGAGTGACTAGTAGTCAAAAGTCCAAATAGAAAGATCTAGTTTCTACAAAGGCCTGGTGCAAAAATCTTTTAAACTCAATGATTTCTAACATAATTACAAGTAGCAAGCTGTTACTGATATTTGTTATTCCAGTTGACACATCTGGGGTCTGATACAGTAAATACAGCTAATACAGGCAGCAGTTGCAAAATACTGTTTTCTGGGGGAAATGTTATCTCAGCTGTGAAGTAGCTCTTGAAAGGTCTCATTCAGTTATTCATTTCTAGACTTTCTAAAGGCAAATGATGGGAGACCGAACAGAACATCCAGCTGACTTCAGAGGGATGAATTCCTCCTTTTACTCTGGCACTGTGGCTCCCATACTTCTCTGATCCTTTTTCCCCCTAATGCCAGCAGTACAGAAAGTAGATGAGCAAAAGCTTTGATGTTATTGCACTCCTAGGTATTACCAATGCCAATATAAAATCCAGACCACAGAGAATAAAAATAAAACTATAGCAAGGTGTTAGTAAGGATAACTGGTGGGTAACAAGCGACCACTTTCTGTAGTGTAGTAATCCAAAAATCAACCAATTCCAATAGTTTTCAGGAATTTAATTCCCCTGTCTCTAAAGTTTATAACAACAGGAATTTGAAAACAACCTCAGTGGATACTCCTCACATACCTGAGATAATATCACTTTTACAATAGACAGAAACTAGGACTTTCTTAATAAAAGTGAGACCAACAATACACCTGTCAACTCCTATCAACGTATATTTTTATATGCTGGATAAGATGTTGGTTTCATTGTTTTGTCAATTACCGGTTTTCTGAAGGGAGATTTTACACTGATATCATTGGGTGTTATGCAGATCTCGCAATAGTTTTTTAAAGCAATTCTTTGTTAGGTATCATGATTTTAATGTGTTCTATTTAGGTTTGGAAAGAAAGATTCTGATACCAGTTAAAAGGTTTAAATGCAGTATTACTCTCCCAAAATTCACGATTTTCCACTTGCACTGGTACAAGTGAGAGCACATCCATGTTATTCTTTGCAGGAAGATGTAAGCACATCCTGGCCATTGTCTGTAATGGAAACGTAGTTCTACAGTTCAGTTAATGTGAAAGAGAAAAATATGAGAAGGAGGAATATAAATGTGTAAGTGCTATCCGTTTACCTCTGAATTCTTTGTCTACCCTGTATCATATAGTCATAACTGCAGGTCATGGTGTAATGTGGAGATAACAGAACATCAGCTACTTCGGATACCTGGGGTAGCAGTCTAGCTACAAAAGATGGTGAAGTTATCTGAGAAGTAGAATAAATCAACACTCATTAGCTCCATAGAGCCTGAGGTAGACCTCTGCAGTAACCAAGCTAGTGGAGCTGAAGCCACCTTTTGAGAAAAGATGCATCTATATACAATGACACAAGTGTCTCCATGGTATATTACAGTGAGAAGTACTGTTACAGACTTAGCATAATTTCATGTATAGGAGTTTTTACTCATCAGCTAACAATGCAAGTTCGCAGAGGGAATTTAAGCCAATGATAACACCCCAAAAGTATATGTGTGATTTTATATATATATATATATATATATATATATATATATATTTTTTAAGTACAAACCCTACTAACTCTCCTTAACTTCTGTGGACACTGAGATTACACAATGTGATGCAGATGTGACCTCTGCAAATCAAAAGGATGATCTTGTACTCAAAACCTCTTTATAATGCTGACTTTATACAAGTTTGATCAACATGAGATGAATATTCTTATTTATATTAATTTTTTATTTGCCTGTTGGTGTTGAACTCCTGGGACAACAGCAGGACAAAGTCTGTGGCATGAGAGAGTCTGCAATCTGATTTATTTTGGTCAGGTGTGTTTTTCCATTTTTAAATGAAGACCAATTCATTAGTGTCAGTTAAAACTAGGAATGAGCTTACAATTTTATACATCTGAATGAATACCTTTTTATCATTTTAAAGTGCAGCCTGATATGTTATACAGCTTAATTAAGGAGAGATGCTTGTAGATTACCAATAGGGAAATGTACCTCTTGGTATGAAAGATTTCACAAATTCTCTGTAGAGTAAGAAAAAACAGAAGTAGGATTGTTTTGCAAAAAAATGACTTTGTATTGTATTTGCATAAAACTTTTTGCTTGTTTCAAGAAAAAAAACAGAGTATTTAAAAACATCAGTAGTCTTTTTTGGTGTTCATAACCCAGCATTGGCACAAGCACAAAGTGAGACATTCCTATGCATTCCATAGAGATGTTAAGTAATTTGGTCACTGATCAATCTGCCTCAATTAGTTGAACAGGCTAAACTCTGCTGCTTCTCACAACAGCATAAATTCAGAGCATGTCCATGGTACTTCAGTTATTTTTGATTCACTTCATTATTCTTGATCAAAATAAGTACTGCAACCTTTAGTTGTATGCAATACCAATACTAGTGCAACCATTTTAGACTACTTTCTGAGATGTTTTAAGGAAGTGATAAACAAGCTCCAGTCACAGGAGCCTTAAAAAATTTATTTTAAGCATAAGAATGTACATTAAAAATGTCTTCTGCATTCTGTCTTAAGAGAGTCTAAATGAAATCATTTCAATAATTTCTTGTAGGAGGAAAGACCTAACAGTGTCTCCCACTGCTTTTCCTGAAGACTCCCCCCACCCAGCTGGGAGGGTTTTCAGCATTTTATTATTATTATTATTATTATTATTTTTCTCTGTGCTGTCACAACTCAGCAGCAACTATCTCCACACTCTTAGGCGTTTTGGAAACACACTTACTGAACCACAGGGTCTGCTCTACTGCCAGCCTGCTGCGAGATTCTCACAGAAAACTGCATTGATTAACTCTGCTTTCCTGCCAGCACCATCTAGTACACAGCTCAGTCCAGAAAAAAAGGAAAAGAATGAGAAGTCAAGCACCACCATCATTCGCTGGTACTTATGTTAGGGGGAAGTCCTTGAACTAAAGTATTTACTCAAGTACTGTAAAGGAACACGGATAATTACAAATACATGCAATCTACATGGGTCTTTCTTATAAAGGATGCCCTAGGTTATCAGAAAAACAGAAGAGCTTCTAGTTTCCTTTTCACTTCCTCTGAATTTTCCTCAGCTCAGGTGATGGAAATGAATTAGAAGCTGTGAGAATATTCTTAGTTTTGTTCTTACTTTTTTCAGTTTGCTTTAGCCCCAGAACGTTTCTAACTGAAATTCACTCTATAGGAGTTGCCATTTCTGCTTTGAAACAAAGCAAAATATCAGGTTCCTATAATAGATGGGCTGAAAGAGCTCTGAGGTGAAGTGGGCCACTGATAATGGAGGAGGGCAATACTCAGTTGACACACATCTCCTTCATGAGTCCTCAAAAGTTTTTTTTGCTTAACTTCTTCCTCGACCAAAAACTCCAGGATTCATAAAAGTAGTTTCAGGTAAAAAGTTTCCATGTTCAAAATGTGAAGTGAGGTAAATGAAATACAACCCTGATATGTGAACCTGGGTTTATTTTCCCTAACCGTTACTGTTTTTCCTCAAGAGGGATGTCTTCAAACAGGCAGAAAATTTTAAGCTAGCAAAAGAAAGAAAAATGGCATTTAGCTTATAAACATAGTTTTATAGTAAATTATTGAAGCAGTTCAAAAAGTTACAACTTCTTTGGGACAAATCCATTTTACATGGGTATGTACTTATCCCATTTAGTAAAGAAACTGTACACACAAGAGCAGACTTGCAAAATGACACTTGAAAAAGGCCCATTTGAAGAGATCTTATGCAGTAACAAACTTCTTCCTTCACATCAGCATGTATCTACCGCAGTAACAAATCAGTGAAGTTTCAATAGACAGTCAAGAGAACATCTGAAAATATTAAAAACACTAAGTTTTAAGTTTTACACTTGCACACTTTTGCTTTTTGGGGGGATATGTGCACTTTCTTGATAGTTTTTCTTTTCCTTTCATTTCTTACAGAGTTAAGAAGGAGAAAAAACAGTTCCCTGACTTCAGAAACTCCTGTACTTCTACGATGGAAGCTGGTGTCCCTTTCAATTACATCTATCTGAGTAGGCTTGCACAGTGATGGTCTTGCATTTTCCTCCCCTCATTAAGGAGAAATGATCATTTGCTGAAGCTGAAAGAGAGTATTGGTAATAAGCTCAATGAAGAAATAGCACACTGAATCATTGTAGAGTTGAAGAATGATGACTTCTGATTTAAAAAAGCAGGTTTAAATGCTAACGGAAAATTAAGCAAATGCCTCCATTTTTTGAAGAAAGAGGACAGTGGTGGAAGTGATGGACAAGGACTGAGGAATTCACAGTCTAAAATACATCTGGAACATGACCCAAGACCTTCCTATCCTCCAGTATTAAACCTTTAAGCTTTTGTATTTTTCAGTCTTTCATGTCATGTGACTATTTTCTTTTCCAGATATTGATGAATAAAACTGTGCAGCTCCAATATTTTAATATATTCTAAAAATGTTACATAGTATTATTTCATATTACTTCATTTCATATTATTTCATATTACTTGTGGGTATCCTGAGATGTGAAATTGTATCCCGAGATGTGGAATTTTATGTGCTGAAAAAGCTAGGTAAACTGAAACAATCAAAGACAATCTACTCTCATTCACATTTCAATCTCCACTGCAAGTTCTTTTGTGTGTTTATCGGATAATTCATGGGACACCTCTGGGGATGAAGCATCTCATTTCCAAGGCAGAATTGGCAGCAGTGCAACTGGCGTTACAAATAATGCTTATATCAACAATATATCAGAAATTATTAGAAACAAATATAGACATGCCTTACAGTAACTCTAACCTTTTTTACTAGATCCTCTAACACTAGCAGAGGATCTGAAGTCAGACGACAGAATTATAAGGAGTCAGAAAAGAGACGAATGACCTCTGATCACTGTTCTGTGGGCACATGAGTATCCTATAAAAAGATTATGTTAGCATTACTGAACAGTGCTCCTGAGAGGGAAAAGACAAATGCAGTTAAGATCTATTACATTTATAGTGACATCTGAACATGCACAAAGCAGAGCACAACTAGTTTCTGTTCATCACTGGACAAGCACAAAAGTAGTAAAGCAAAGGACTATTGAACATAGTTTGCTGTACAAGTAGATTACAGGATGTGCTTTTGTTAAAATTACCTACGAATAAAACTTGCTAAATATATGAGCATTTCATAGTGGTTTAGATATATATAAAATGATATAAAATATGAATCTCTAGGACTGCACAATAAATTCTGAACGAGAAACGTACACACATCCCATAGAACATAAATATATACTCTCTATACTTGTCTCCTGGGAGAAACAGCAAATCCTGACTTCCTCACATTTACCAAGAAATCTGTAGCCATTCTTATACACTACCCAATAATCACTCAAACATCAAGGGCTAAAAGCTTCAGTTATGTGTATAAAGCATTCTAAGTATTTCAGTGAAGTGATTCTTGATTTACTTGGGTAAACAACAGCTGTGTTTGTCCATCTGTCTTTTTATTTTTATTGGTTGTTGAACTTACTTTGCTCTAATATGCTTTAGAAGCTTTAAGCAGTTTGAAGATGAATTGAGAAGGTGTTAAGGAGAAGCAGAAATTCTGACATCAGGAGAACCAAGCATTAGATTTGAACATATTTACCTAACACAATGGTTTGGCTGGTGACTTTATGCACTTTTGTAATGCAGGTAATACAGACAGACAGAAAATAGAACAATCGTAATGTTTGCTGAGTATACTGCATTTAAGTTGCATTTACTTTTCAGCTGAGGCCACTTAGCTACTTATGTCACCCAATGACACAACAGCCATCAAAACTACTTTTAAATATAGGTCAGGTATATTTACAACAACCAGCATGTAACACCACAAGAAAATCTATTAAATTTAATGGAATTGCTGATAGAGAAACATGATGGTCATAAGGAAATCAGAACCTCACCCTACAGGATGATCAGCAGAACTAGTATTCTAAGTTCTTTGTGCATTTTAGTTCATTTTTTCTGTCTTCCCAGGATGAATACATTATTAATGAATAATAATATGCTGTTCTAGGTCAGCTTTATAAAATATATCAAAATAGCTTGTTAAATTTTAAAAAAGCACTCAAAGCTCTATTCATTTTAGGACTTAGACTGGTATACAGCATTGCTGTTTTTGTTGTTATTTTTGTTTTAAAGGCTGTTTGTAACTGTTGCCAGCTACTCTAACAAGTTATTTATATAACATATTAAATAGCCAACATGAGACTCAATTAAAATCCGATGCATTGTGAAACAGAGAGAAACAATAGAGGACAAAGACAAATGCTATCAAAGCCAAATGTACATTGATTTTTATTACACACACAAAGGCAAATAATGCTACCAGTTCATATTTTTCCAGTCAGCATTATTAAACATTTCAAGATTATATGACTTCAAAGAAGTAAAGAAGTACTTACTGATAGAGTGAGATTGGTCTGGAGAAAACTTAACATTGTTGAGGTCTGAACTAGACTTTCAAACACTTTTTGCCAAGTCACACTCATGGGCTGTTGTACCCTACACCTCTTAGTCACCAAGCTCTGCAGCAATAAGTGCTTACATCGCACAACACTTTTCCGTATTCAGAATCTTCTAAGACTTCTGCACTACTTCATTTAGCATACTTTGCTCCACAGAAAACACCCCCATGTTGCCCAGCATCTTCAATAACTAGCACTTCTGTATGGCACAACAGGACTCCATACTGATGACCCCTTTGATTCCACAGGGCTTTTTTCACTTACCACAGCAGCAACGGTGATAAGTACTTCTACTTCATAGGACTTTATAACATGATCTTTCCCTAAATAACATCGAATCTGTTCATTCCTGCTCCACCTCAGTCCAGCAGCACAAGGTTTCTTCATCCAAGCAAGCTGACATCCAGCATTCTTAACACTAATATACATGCAAACAAAAATGTAACCATGAAGATAATTTTCCTGACTCAGTACTTTGACCTTGGTACAATTGCACTGGTCCTCACTTTATAAGATCTGTAAGACCAATTCCTTGCTACATGATCTATAGTATGAAGAAGACATCAGCTCTGGACACTGTTCTGTCATACCATCTTGAATATCTATTAACAAATAAACCTAGCAGGTAAGAGGTGGTAAACCTAACAGATAAGAGGTGGCACGCAAGGAAGTGTTCTGTTATTTATGATACATTTATGATATATATTTGCAAAAGCACACTGATTTTTTTTTCAAAAAAAAATGTATAGTTGTATAAATGTATAAAGCAAAAAAAAGTAAAGCTTAGCTAAATAGTAAAGCTTAGCTAAATATTTATGTTCTTGAACAGTGCCCAATACAAGAATATCCCAACTCATAGGAAACACCATTATACTAAGAAGAAAAAATAATTCTCACTTAGAAATTAAAGGGACAATTTACTTATATAAAGTTATTCCTGTGCACAAGCATATTCTTAGTTAAGCTGTAGATCAAGACACTTTACATCCAATCATTAAAATCTTGACAAACACTGAGTATTTTGGATATATAAACTGATGACAAATTTTATTTGGGGGTGGGGGAAGGAATGGGAACAAGGGATATCATAGACCTCAGTGGCATTAAAATACCAAGAAAGTTAAATACAAAGATAACTAGGAAAAATATTCTACTGACATTGCCTTAAGGATAATCTTGACACATAATAAGAGATAGCAAGCAGGTGATGCTTTTTTTTTTGCATTAGCAAATGACTGCTCTAGACACTCTTTTTTCTCAAACTGGCTTCACTTTGCCCTTCAAAAAGGACAAGGCAAACCAAACTACTAATATTCACTTTACGACGAGAGAACCCACCAGCTACTTCTTACCTAAAATAACACCTTTCTTCACTCAGTGCCCAGTCTCCAGAAAAAAAATGGTTTGGGCTCTGTCCTGGATTGAGTGCTTGGTCATTATCAGTGCTCCTGGTTAGGAACCAAATACTCTGACAGAGTACCAGATCTTTGTACTGGTGCTATTTTCTTTGGCTTAGGCCAACATTAAAGAGATTACTCGTTATAAGGTCCATATGGAATTTGTTATGCAAGATGTAAGGATTCATTGTTCAGAATAGGGATATAAAGTTGTACAGTTTTGCCTACCAGATATGTTAGTGAGAAAATGGGAATTACCATTTCAAAAAACATTTTTCAGCTGTTTTTTCTAGACTTAGTGCTACTCTGTCTTATGTCAGAGACTAACCTCCAGATATTTCAAAAGATCATCTGCTGAGAAGTAATTATAATTGGCATCTTTTAAAGAGGGTGGAATCACTGAACAGGTGTAAGTTTTCATAACTTCACTGATGTGTAGGGAATACCATGAACAACAGTATTTGGCCCAACGAGGCAATAAGGGGTGAGAAAAGGTGAGAAAGAATGGTAGTAAGTCAACCAAGGCAATGAAAAACTGCTAGGAAGCCTGAGCATAGCCAAAGATGAGTCAACAGCTAGCTGAGCTTACTCCCTTATAGATTATGCAACTGCGGAAGATTTTAACCAACAAATAAGCAAGGAAGACTAAGTGCTTCGCAGCTAGCAAAAATAGGAGTAAAACAGGTATACCAACAGAAAAGAGGTATTGAGCTGTCCGACAGAAGGGTTTTTATATCCAACAAAAACGAGGCAGGAATTGTTGAAAAATCACAATCATTACTTTTCTATTATTTTCCTTCTTAATTTTAGAACGTGTGAACTTTGGTACAGTGACTCTAGTTAGCATTTGCAAAGATCCCACAAACAGTACCTCAACCCTGTGCCTAGGCCTGTAGGATTTCTGGTATACACACCCCAAAAATTATTTCAGTAAATGGATGTTGGGAAGATGGGAGGAACACACATGTCCACTCACACACAGAGCCCAGTTTTTTCAACTAAAGTTTTCATAGCCTTCCCAGTAAATCTGCCTCTGGTAACTTTTACTGGGGAGGGAAATGGGGGGAGGATGGTAGAAGAAGGATATGACAAAACTATTTCCTAGAACTCAGACACTGTGATCCGTCTGTCTTCTATAACTGGCCAGCCCATTTTCTGGATTTTTAGTAGTGAAGTAAAAAATCTTAGATCAGAGACTATTTTCAGTTATTGAACAGTGCTGAGTCACTGACTCCCTCAATACTGTTGGCTCAAGACAAGGTAATTGATTTAATGACAGCTTCTCAAAGGAGAGAATGACCTCAACACCAAGGAATTTATTTGCTCATGATATACAGTACAGTTTAGCAAGGAGGACATGCTCCTTTGTTATCTTACCAAAATAAAAGGAACCATCTTGCTCTGTACTTCAGGAATGCAGTACAAAGTTTTAAGGACTATCTTCACTTTTAAAGGTTTCCCTAGTGACAATCTAACTTCTTTTTCATTGGTATATGAAAATAATATGCAGTCTTAAAACTTCTGAAGTGCAAGTTCTGTGGCGGCTACAACACAATTCTTAAATCATATTACCAAGGGCAAAGTAGGTTTTTGAGTGCCTACACCTGCATACATGCCACATACTTATTTTAATTACTTCATATGGAGATATTAATATTCACACACACTCTACTTTGCACAAACACATCCAACTTTGCACAGAGTAGACTTATAAAAGAAATTTGAATCTGAAGTCTAACATTTCTAAACATCTCCTTAAGCAGCAAGAAGCTTACTAACTATACTTATTGTTACAATTTATTTGTATAAAAGGAAAATTTTATGTTTTCTTTTCTACATACCTTTTTGGCTATGGGCTTTTTGGTATCAGAAATTGGTTCTGAATTTTGAGACCTTAATGTCATATGGGTCTTGTATTGATTCTTCATTGGGAAGAATAGCTGCTCCAAAACACAGTGAGGCCTGTGTGATCTGACAAACTGCAAACTTATTTTGATGCAAAGCACTGAAGAAGAATTTTTGTGTGTGTGTATGTATTCATTTTTCTAACCAAAGTCCAAGGTAGAACTGTTATACATAACACTTTTTATGCAGATTTGTTCTCATAGGTTATCAAATGAAATAGTAACTATGTTTCTTGTCACTTTATATTTGTGTCTGTGAATAATAGAACTGTAAAATAATCTCATAGTTCTGTAAGTTATCACTATGTCTCTCCTCCAATCATTTTAAAACAGTTTAAGTGTAAGATGTTTTGACAATGTATTTTTAATCATTGTCAGTTCCTAGAGATGTCATTATGCAAGACTCAGAGACATGATATACTGTCAAATTTAATAAAATGGATGAATATTTCAGAATTTGACAATATATCTGATGTAAAATGTTTGATTTCAAATCAGAACACTTTCTCCATAATTCCTCTGTGGCTTATCCTGTTGCTAAAATTCTAGGAAAGTTACAAACTATATCCAATTATTATCCTAAAGATCTCCCAAATTCATGTATTTAATTGGTATAGAAAGGGTTGAAAACTGAAGTGAACTTTCAGCAAATGGCTGTTCTTTCCATGTCTTATCATGTGTGAATACGGGAAGGAAAAATAAAGAGTAATCTCTACTACATGATAGATGAAATTCTCTGGGAAGTCAAGACATACAAACTTTTCTAAATCCTGCCTCAGGCCTGTAATCAGGCTTGATGGGAAACTTAAGGATGCATTGACCTTATTTTATTCATCTTTTCTAACTATGAAATCTCACCCTATGTATGTGGAAGGCAGGCATTAGAAAGGGGAGTTATAGAAAGAAAAACATCCCATGGTATATATGAAAAGAGTACAGAGAGAAACCTTGACATAGGAGAAACCTCAACAAGTAGAAAAGATATTTGCTATCTATCTGTCCTGATGGCATCGAACTACCTTGCAGGTAGGTTTCTAGAGAAAAATCTGAATTCACAGATAACAACTTTATTCCTGTGTCATTGAGTATCTATGGTTCATATTTTGTGATAAACCTCTTTGTTTTTAATCAGAGTGGAGTTTTAGAATCACAGGATCATTCAGGCAGGAAGGGAAGGGCCCTCAGGAGGTCTCTAGTCCAACCTGCTGCTCAAAGCAGGGTCAGCTCTGAGATCAGAGCAGGTTGCTCAGGGCTTCATTCAGGCTGTTGTTGAAAATTTCCAGTAACAGAGACTGCACAGCTTCTGCGGGTGACCTGTTCTGCTGCTTGGTTTTGAAGGCTGTTCTTTAGGCCTGATATTATCTGCCATACTCTTTTTTTAATATCATAATGCAAATCTCATTGATTACTTGTTCCTCCTGCAGTACCAATATTCTCTTGTTCTTTGTCAAATAATTATGCTAGCTCCTTTTTTTTTTAATATGTATTTTCCATATGCTGTGGGGGAAAATATATTCCAAGACTATATATTAAGCCAAACTAAATATTAAAATTAAGAGGGGGTTTCCTGGAGCTACAAACACAACTATGGCTTAGCCCATATCTGCTGCTACTGAAATCTGATAAATTTCTCATTTTTACTGAGATTAAACTTAAACAAAGGACATTTTGCAAATCCCATTCTTAGTTTGACTATTGATTCATTTTATAAAGTACTCTTTCGTTAGAATCACTAGAATATGCCATGTGGTCCATTCAGATCTCTAACTTGCAGTCTTTAAGGGGCACCCAATCTCTACTCTGTTAAAACAGAATACAACAGGAGCAATGATTCAAATGGCTTTTGTAGGATCAACTTCTAGTCTGAGTGAAATAAGTGGCAAAATTCTCATCAAGTACAGGAGGTCAGAATTATACTTCTCAAGTTCAGCATCACAGTACAGATTTTGGCATGATTCTTCATATTACTTTACAGATGTGGATGACTTCTTTAAATTATGGTTACTATTATTTAACAGTTCAGCTATAGTCACTTCATGGAATAATTCCTGTGTGTTACCTAGTAAACCAAAAGTAGTCACTTCTTTATTATGCCCCCAGGTTTAGTTATGTCAAAATGCGATGATTTATTCATTCTTTGTTTCTGTTTTTTCATGAACAATTATTCATTATTTTGAGAAATGGCTTCCTCAATGCATGCCCCTCTGTGACATTTAAGTGTGTAACTGGAAGCCAGAATTGTCCCTGTGCACAAAATAAACATAAAAGTAGGGGGGGAAAAATAAAATATATTCAACTTTGATTAAATTATACTTCTGTGAATTCTTGGTTATGCTCTACCACAGGAATAAAGTAGATCTGCTTTAGCCCTTCACAGAAGAATTAAAGTAATGCACAATGTTTTAGGGAAAAAAAATGCTGGGGGGGGGGAACACACCACATGCATTCTATTCCATCCTTTACCATTTAGTGGTTCATCTACAATCATGCTCGAAATAATTCCTATGTGTATATTTGCTAGTTACAATGCAGGTTTGCTGAGATCAGATTAAGTGGAAATCAACAGGATTAAAGTGAGAAATGTAGATGGTCAAGTCCAAGAGAAGTCCAAGCTACATAAAGTGAGACCTAAGGCAAAACTTAGATCCCAACCTGCAAATCTGAAGACTTTGATTCAATTGCACTGTAACCTCATAGGCACCAAAACTTCCTAGTGATTCCTTCCAAACCTTCCCTTTAAAGCTCTCTTTATCTGCATATAAGCACTTCACCTCCTCATAACAAATTAGCAAAATTATGCCCAGGTCTCACAGGGTTCTAGAAATTAGTCTTCCCCTATTTAAATTGGATTTTTTCATCCAACAGAGGTTCTCAGATCACACCTTGATCAGCCATGACCAAGATTTTAAAGGCTGGAATTTCTGAGTTGTCCTGGTACTCAATTGCATACCCAGGTCAGTTTTGTTTTGCAGCAGAGCAACAGATTATTATTTTCATTTCCAGGATATTCTTTTCTATCTGCTCTTCAGGATATGTGAAATGTTGGCTCTTGTGTGTATGAAGATTGAAGCTTACACAGCTGGGGAGGTTGGCTACCCCCACTCTAGGGAAAAATGGATTTGAATCCCTTTAGAGTGAGGAGAGAAAAGGATTGTAGGTGAGTTCTGGGCTATGGTACAAATAGGAGTAGGCAAGTCCTCATGCCTTCTTTTTGCTTATTTAGAACATAATTTAACTTAGGACTTTATCCTTCCATTCTTTTCCTTTCAATCAAAAAATAACAACAATATATAAAAGCAGAAGAAAAATCCAATCTGAACATCAAATGCGTTCAACAAGTTTTATTTAATGGAAAATAAAAAATTGAAGAAAAGCTTGGAAACATTAATCTTGTGCATAAACTTGTTCATGGAAAGAACACTTAGCTTATTATGTTTCTTTCCTAAGTCATAAATTGTCATGAGCATCAGACATATCTTTATATATTACCTATCTGTTTTAAAGTTTTGCTCAGTGATTAATCATCTCTAATATTTTAAGAATGGAAATTTTTGCTACAAGAAAAGGAAAATTAAGATCTTAAGTGCACAAAGGAGAAACCTAAATTTACTAATGTCTGCATGGAAAAAGAGCCTGATCATTTTGCATTTAGATTTGTATTAATATTCATACCTTAATCCACTAGGCAAAGCTATACAATTAGAAACTCATTTCTACTACAAAGACACCTACAATAGTAAGAATTATAAAAACAGTCCTGAACATTCAGTGTAATGTACCACTCCTGATTTTGGCAGCAACAGCAGCATTCTTCTGATGGAAAACAGCACTGCAAGCATAGTCCTCTAGCACCCTTCAGCAAATCTCTCATCAGATGTAACCCACTCAAAAACATTTGAATAGGTAGACTGGATTTGCACCATACCATGAAGGTCAAACCTATGGTTTTGACAGGAACAGAATTCTTTCCAGGCACCTTTGCATCAATTCCTTCAAAAGTGGAAACTGAAGAACAGGAACACCATGTGATTCACCACACATGGTGCAAAGGGAATATGTATATATTAGTATCTTTTATTTTAGCTTTTCAGTGGGGATCTCCACTCTTGCTTAACAGATGAAAAAGTTTTATCGAAGGCTATTAAATGAAAACTGCTTAACTTGATCTAACTTCATGATAACTTTCAGTTGTTTTATTCTTAAATAATTTTCACCAAATACTTGGCTGATAAAGGCTGCTCAAGCCTCAAGTTCAGCCTCCTGTAGCACAGAGTCAAATCAGTCAAATATGAAGAGTTGCAATTCAGGTTCGTGCCAGGACACAGTTAATAATCTTTTAATTAGATTCCATTCAATATTTGTGTGGAGATCTACTACCCCTAATGAAAAGGGTTATATTTCTCAATATTGCCTCATTAATAAATTGGTAAATTGTTTGGAATACTTCTGTTGGAAACCAGTGTACATGTTTTGCAGTAAACATAACTGGATTTAAATATAATTACTGTGGAGCCTTGGCATGTGACCAGCAGCACCCAAAGTGCACACTTAGTAAAACTGGTCAAAACATTACTGTTTAACATTTTCATATGAAATGTGCATGTATTTCCAAACTTCTTGTTCAGTGCTACAAAATCAAAATGAAAGATTTGACTTTGTTCGCTGTAGTTCTCCCCCCACAAACATAGGGGACGAGGAGATCTTCTTAATCTGAACCAAAAACATGACATTTTTCAACTGTTCATTTCAATTAAAGTCTCAACCAGAACTTTCGAAAATTTCAGCCAAAGGAAAAACTTAAGATAGTCAAAAAGTTAATTTTCATGAAGATCAAGTTTCTAGTCAAAAGTCTGAAATAGCTCAGTAAGGGGAGATGTAGTGAGGTCGCCTGGCTGACAGATGAAACTATACCATGGAAACTTGTCTTGGCCATCAGAGGCAGTCTGGTGCTTCTCAAGACTGACATTTAAAAACCTCAGTAATCTGCAAAAGTGAGAGAGTTTAAGAGTTTCAATTTATTCTGAAGCTCTGAAAATGAGGCTAAAAGTGTTGTGCAGTAGGGAAAACACATGGCACAAATCAAAATCATCCACATCCTCTTAGTTTTCTGGGCAATGCTATATCTGCTTTTAGTCTCGTGACTACTGCCCCTAGCATTACATTGCCTTCTTTCTACAGTCCTGCTAAATGAGTCCCCAGCTTCCTTTCAATACCTAACAGGTATCATTTTTCACTGTTGCTATACATGAAGCATCTATCGCTATACACCTTATCTATAATGTCCTAAGCACTTTTCAAATGGAAAGAAGGCAAAAACCTGCCCCCCCCCAATTCTTTATTTCATTATATATAGTTCTAGTTTCCATAGAATAATCTCACCATCTGGAAGCTAGAGAATCTTATCCTTGGGAAAACCAACACACAAGAAGAGAATAATTATTTGAAACACCTCAACAGTGTTGAGAATACATTTTTAATACAGCACTGCACAGTAGCAAAAAGCATCCCTGTTTTCCATGACACAAGCTTGGACTACCTTTGCATTGAACTTGTGGCACTTAATACTTGCTGAAGTAACTCTTCTTGCCCATTTTACTCAATGAAGCCTCTCCATTTCCATATCATTTATAACAGTTACCATTTATTCAGTTACCCATTGCTTCTGAAGAATACAAAATAAATTTTTAATTTTGTACAGTGGAACATTAAAACATTTGGTTTCATTTTACCCATAGGGTATCTGAGTGATAAATGGAATGGAATGACCAGACAGCTTTAAGATCTGTATGCATATTTGAGGAAGTAACATGGTTCTTAGTCCTCTCCTATAGAAGGAATGAGTCCTATTGACTGATTTGTAATGAGAACATTTAAGAGAAATTTTTAAAAAATCCATTTTGACAATGTATTTTTTTTCTTTCCCCCGCTCCAATTCTTCTTTACATTCTGCCTATCTATTCTTCCTCTCTTCTCCTTTTCTGCTGCTTTTCTCCAATTCTACCTATACTCTTCCCTTTTTTCCTTCACTTTCATCCTTCATCTTCTACTCTAACAAAACATATGCATTTTCTTTTCTCTACCAAAATTGTCAGATCTGGATTCATAAAACATTCAAAAAGATACAGAATTTCTTTGGGCGATTAGTGGCACATAACACCAACCATAAAGCTTGTCTAAATCAATACACTTCCACATATCAGAACAGCATGTGGCAGTACAGCATTATGAAATTTTTAACTGCATCAAAACCATGATTTACCAATAGCTCTGCCCCTATAATAACTATTTTAAGCAGAAAATCCCATTGGTAACCTACACAAACACAAAAAGAAGAATTTGGGATGTTTCTCTGAGCAGTGCTAAGTTGATGCTTCAAGGGCCACACTCCACACTGTTGAGGGATTTCTTTTGTGTTTTTTTTTTTCCCCACAACAAACAAGATTAATGACTTCAAAATCATTTGTAAGGGCTGCCTTTATTTTTCCAGATAATTTTAAGACACATTTATATTTTTCCTGTCATTTCTATTTTTTACAAGAAAAGCCAAGTTTCATGCAGCCTGAAATACAGAACAGAGAATTCTGTACTGGTAAAGAAAAACACTGCATGTGGATAAAAGGTCAAATTCAATATTTAGAGGTGTATGACCTTGGACAACCTGGGACCTCTATGCATGCAGCTAAGTTAAACATGGGATATTTTAGTCCTTAAAGTTACTTCAGAATTTAATCTGAAATGCACATGTAGAACAAAAGGTTATGTAACAGATTCCTGCTGTACATAAATGTTGTGTCTCCTTCTGTCAAGAGGGAAACGTACAGTCAGAAAGCAGAGAAAAACTGGACCATTTCTGAGCGCTAAAGGATAAGAAAATACATGGTCAAGCCATTCTATTCAGCATTTAGAATCACAAGATTAAATGACTTGAAGGAAAAACCTTTCAAGGTTACTTGGTCATAGAAAAAAATTTTAATTGATGTATTTTATCCTGTCAGCTTACTGCCTTACATAAAACACATGAAATATATAATTATTTATACAGATCAAAACATATTGTATATTACACTGTAATTATATGACTAATCATATATTGTAGCTACATATTATCTGTTATCATCCTCCAGGAAGAAAAAATCCACAACATGAGGTTTGTTTCCCCCTCACAAAATGTGAAAGTGACCTTACTACCTCTTCCATGTCCTGTTGATGACAGCGGGAGGTACATGACAGCATTATCTTAACGCATGCCCCCGTTCCCCCAGGGACCCTTGAGAACACTGCCTGCTCCAGAGGCGTTATATAAAAATTCAGCAGCTCCTTAGTGAAGCCACAGGCTGCTGGAATCGCGGAGGGAAATCAGAGAGGAGAGCCCAGAGGGATCTGAAGGAAGGTTCCAGGCTTGCCACAGAAAAAACACAACTTTTCACAATCATAGCACAAGCACTAGCTTGATTGGAAACATAACTTTAGGGTCAGCATATTCCATACAAATCTATTTAAAAGCACAGAAAACAAATGGTAGAAAAATCATCTCTAAGAATTTTATCAAGATCTAATATTTCTTTCTACGCTAAAGTTTTATATGTTAACTTCACATAGCCTTCTTGCACCAAAAACAGTACACTGGTTGACCTAAAAGAGCTCTAAGAGGGCTAAGGAAGATTGCAATGTTATTTTCAATTGAGTATCTACTCTCCATTTCCTATTGTTTCCTGTCATTGTCTGTCACCTACGCAGTATATGCAGCTTAAGACTACGGGTGCTCATCATTTGTGTTATAAATACTTGGATGTTCAGAGGCACATCAGCCCAAGGTCTCTTAATGGAGCCTGGCATGGACCCCATAATCCAGTTTTGTTCGATCTTAATAAATCGTGCACTGGCAGAATAGTTAAGTACATCAACAGCCATCCTGATGACAGCCCTGCTAATTCAGACTGGACTTTGATCCCAAACTCCAGGAAGACTAGAAGTCAGCAGTTTTGGCTGAGTCCCTTGGCCTCAGGGGTCAATGTTCTTAGGTACGTTCACCTTATAGTATAAACCTAAACATATAAAAAAAACATTTTTTGATGTGGAAAAGTATGTTGATTCACACACCACCACTGCTGTGCCACTAATAACTGTAGCAAGCACCAAGGATTTGAATTTAGCTGAATTCAAAAGCATGTGCAGACACTCGGCATGTGCTCCTAGACTCCTTATCACGGGACCATTAATTGCCTTCCTAAGAACAGTTAATGGATTATTCCTCCTTCCAAATGTTTAGCACCAAACTTGGAGTTACAAGATTGCTTTTAGAACACAAGTCACTGTAAAACCTTAATTTTGTTAAAAGCCCAAGGGTGCACTTACTGTCTAGTGTAAAACTACCACATTATACAAAAGAAAACAAAGAAGAGCTTGTTTTATAGACTGAACAGAAGAGGGAGAAATTAAAACAGCTCCATTACAGAGATCACCACAGCTTAAATTTTTGTCATAGAAAATTATGAAATTGCACTTCCACTCCCATTACCAAAAGGATCCAGGTCTGCTTTCACGCGGAAGCATTATACAGCCAGCTCCTACTCCTGCAATTTTTCCCTCCCACATATTTATGTATCTATTAAAAGCATCACTAATTATCTGCTATTAAAAATCAGCTAACTACATCTTGCACTGTGTGAAAGAAAGACAGTAACACAGTACATAACTCATGTTCCATTACAACAGCTGCAAACAAATGAAGACCTAAATGAAAAGTACCAAGAAAATGGAAGAGCTGACAACAACACACCAACAATGTTTTGGTTACCTCGAATGGCAACTAATTTACAAGCCTAAGTAAAATATAAATATCTACAGAAACAAAATTAACTGAAACTAAATTTACCATGTTTGACTTTTGGTAAATGTAGCAGCTAAAAAACCTGCAGGGGAAAATACATCAAGCATATAACTTTTTTTTAACAAATAGCTTGCTCCACCTCCCTTGTGACTGTATTTAAACCAAGAAGTTATAATTACAAGACTTGAAAAATATATTCATCTACTAAGTACTATGGGTTTACACTGTTAGGTTTATAGTAGTGGTTTAAAAAACTTTAAAATTATTCCAATAGAAGAAGAAAGCCATTTTTTTTAATATTGTCAATTAAAAAGTAAGTATTTTTAAAATAACCCCTTGCATTTATACAACCGAGTTTCATCTGGCACTTTGGGAAAGATACAATGTAGCCAATGAATGTAACCTCACATGGACTTTTTACCTCTGAAAAGCACAATACCCTTCCCAAATCCATTTCTAAGAACAACAACTTATATAACAGCTTGAAGTAGCTCTCTTCCCAAGTCTGCAACCCCATATCAATAATATCTTGCCTCTTAGCCTGCATTCATACTCTGTCAGAAGTTTTCATTGCACTATTTCGGAGAAAAAGTAAAAGGCTGGCAATTTTTAACCTCACTGTGTTCTCCTTTGGCTACAGTATACTCTTCAAATCTGTACAAGTGCCAAAAGTGAAACAACCTTTGGTATGGTTCACCATTTGCTGATGAGATTTATTAAAAGGTGCAGCTAATCAATAATCAGCAAGTGGAAACAGATGCATAGTCTCATAGGTATTAGTTTTGCCTTTCAGCTTATGGCAAAAACAAGACAGAATAAAAGGCTTCGGCTCCAGTTCTTCAAATATCTAAGCAAAACCTATCTTATCCTATTAGCAATTCAATCTGGTAATTTTTCTTACAGTAGCAAGAAAAGACTGAACAGGTATTTTAAGCAGTTATCGATTTTTTAATGCACTCCTTAATTTCTGTTCAGTCATGGACAATATTAACTAACACTTTCATAAGCAAAACAAGCCTCAATGAATAAATAAAATTATGGAACAAATATTGCCTTCCCTTTGTATAGAACTTGAAGCCTTAATCCTTGGGAATTCCAATTCTTTAGCATATAGTAGGTTGCAGGACTGAGATTTGCCAGAATATACAGATAAGGCACAAATACAGGAAGATTTCAATAGGGCAGCAGTATATTCAAAACTTTGTACCTTAACAGTTGTGTTTTTCTTATGCTTGTGTAAGTGAACACTGTATTAGAATCACAGATTGCATGCATCCTCACCTAGGGGAAAATTTAGAGATGTAGTCATGAAGACTGCAAAACATGCAGTTCTCTAAATCAATAGTTTAGCTCAAATATCTAAAGGCAAAACAAACAGTTGTCAAACTTTAAGCCAAGAAACAGTCATTTAGTTGTGTGATAATCTTTTCTCATAATATGAACAGGGGTGTCCCTGGCTGAGGTAAGGTATTTTCTCTGCCAATATTTCCAAAACTATTAAGGAATTCTTTTAGTTCTGATTAAAAAATAATAACAACAACAACAACCAACACCCCTTGATTTTCAAGGAAAAACCTGCAGAATGGGCTTAGCTTCGTAGTCATTTATACACATGTGCATACAGACATACATACATACATTTATTAGATTCTCTTTCTGATCACAGTCAAAATATATGTCTATACCTAGAAGAATATCTGATTGTCAACTACACTGTTTCTGTGACAGAATAAGACAAACATTTTGAAGAAAATAAGGCTGTAGAAAAAGTTGCTGGATCCAGTTGTGACCACACTGGACTCAACACATTAATCTTACATTTGACCGTACGGGTGCCAGTACATTTTAAGCGCCAGTGAAATACAAATATCTTCCTAGATAGACTATTATTACTGATGTCAAAGAATTGCATGACAAACCACTCATGAAATTATGAAAGCAGAAATAAATGAAAATACAGAATAATAAATGCAATTATGAAACAAAGAGACTGGTATTAGAAGGAAGGTGCCCATTTCTGGCTGAAATATCAGTTAAAGATGCTGTACACTAATTCTTAATATAACACAACTTATAATGGCATAGTAGAACAGCTTCTTCAGTCACATACTCCATTAAGACGTTTACTTGTGTTCAGTAGCTACCTTGATTTTGGTGCCACTACTTCAGGAGTTAGATGCTTACTAATAAGAATATGGATGGTAAAATTTGCTGCTTAAACATGTCGTCTCCCAGAAGTTTTCAGGAATGAAATACTGCATACTATAGGTACTAAATGACATTGACCAATATCTAAATCTGACTGAGATTATCCTCTCCTTTCCACTAATTTAATAATCATGTCAATACTGATCCTATTCTGTTTCAGTATTTAAAAAAATGACTTATGTTATCATCAAATTCTGATGTTTTAAAAATAAACAGAGCAATCAGTTTATAATACTGCCTATAAATCAGTTTATAATACTCTCTGCTTTAGTTAGTCTTTTGAAAAACAAAAGCAACAAGAAGGGGTTTTAAAGCACAACTTACGTCATTGTAATATTGCTTTCATAAATAATAATAGAGGGCATATAGTGCAAAAGTGTGATGAAAAATAGCACTCCAATACTACTCTGGAAAGTGTCTATTTAAACAGGATACTTTCATGATAACAACTTTCACTGCATATACTGAAGTATTTACTTCTACCTCTGTAGCTGTTTATATTCTCATTAGATTTCCTATACAAAATTGAAGGTTTTTTTCTTGTTTTGCATCAATAGAATCCTTTACTACATTCAATTCAATGGTGCTTGTACAACTGAACTGAAAATTTGTTGGATTCTAATTCATCTTCCATATTTTATTTTCTTATAAGCAAAAGGCATGAAATGAAATAAACGCAGCAGGTCTTTCACGAACATATCAACAGAGCTTTCAGTTATTAAAAAAACCCTTTCAAATTATTGTTCTCGTAACCTGAAAAAATTATGAAAGCAATAAACATTAGTTCCACAACAGCATTTTTTTTTTATTATTAATTTGTTGTTCAGAATAGGAGAGCACTTTAAAGGTCAATTATCTGCCGAGATGCAAGTAGAAAAAGAAAAAATAAAGAGCAAAACATTACCAGGACTGAAGGCTTCACAGTCAAGATTTTTCTGAATTTAGCTATTCAGCCACTGAATTTCTAACAGAAATATGCTTCACTAGCAGGTGAAGGAATAGAAAACTTTAACTGCTGAACTATTAACTGTTCATCAATTGGATGTCCGGTATGACTTATTTTTTAATCTTTGTCTAACTGGTACTATCTTCTTATTGATTACAGGATTGACCAATGAGGGAATCCAAAGTTCCCATCTTACAAGGTTCCTTGAAGATGCCAATGTCATGTTTCTGATTTTTCAGTGATGAAACATATGAACTAAGGTTAACATTACTGCTTACTTTACCTCAACTGATAATATATTTAATGGATTTTTTTAGTGCTGATAAGAAATGCACCCAAATAGCCTAAGCTATTAGTTAATTAAGCTTTTTGGCATGATATACAAATACCTCTAGGCTTGCAATTCCAAATGTCACTGTACTCATTTTATTAAAAATACCTTTGCAGAGGAGTAACTGTTTTGCAGCCTGCACAATTAATGTCAATGTTATATACGCTAAATACTTCTGGTGTGCACATCTGATAAAGAAATATAAATACAACATGATACATCGCTGCCATTGTACCATCTGGCAGATAGCGTGTAAATAATTATGGCAATAATGTTCATTTCAAACCCTTGAGTAAAAAAATAGGTATCTGGCAAAGTTGATAAATGACAGCTTCACTCTGTAATCATTAAGTCAGTCATAGCACTGAAATTCATTCATGTTAGTTTCCACAATGAGAAAGCTGTGCCACCGAAAATATAAAATTTTAAATTACAATTTAGATTTGTATCATAATATAACAGGTAACCTCAGAATCGTAAATGGTTTCACTTATGGTCGTAAGTGAAAATAAAATCTTTAAGTTTGCATTATAGCTTCTGTCTATCAAAACAGAATGTTTTAAAGAAGGCCTATTATTTCAAAATTCCCTAAAATCCAACTCTAGTGAAACAAATGGAAAGATATCATTTACTTTGGGCCTTACAGAATTCTTACAGCAATGTAGTTATTATTTTGATCTACTTCTTGTGAAGATTCTTTCGCTAGGTGTATTTTCTACTGTAGAAAAAATACAACATAATATTCACACATTTACCACCCCGTTGAAAAGACTTGGCATCACTCTTGCAATTGGAAACACAATAGCACAAGATATATACAAGAAAGCCCTTGTGTACTTTTATTTTCACTTTATGTGATTCAGCATATAACAAAACCAGGGGTTCAATATCACAGATAGCCCTCCCTGTATATTATTAGCAAGTAGCTACCATCAGCCACGAGCCACGTGAAACCATAGGAACTAACACTCTGTATGTTATGTATGTATGTATGTCTAGATATAGTCAAATATAAATAGATATACTTAGTTGGACAGATATATATAAGCATGTGACTCATTCAAAATACATATGCAAATATGTCATCAGATAACTCCAAAAACTGATATGCTATTCAGTTCTATGTTGCTATGTTCATATATCTTACACACATGCTTAACTTATACAAAATACATATAAAGAATATATGTTCTCACATGAATTTTTCAACATCTGTGACTGAACACTAAGGCTTGAAAATTTAAATATTATATAATTTTAATGTGAAACAAAATGGCTATTCTTGAATGTTTTTTAATCACTAAAGATAACTTTAATCACTAAAGATACAAAATGGTACCCAAGAATATGCAGCACAAGGAAGTAATGTCTACAAATCTGACCAATAAAGTTCTTAGTTATAAGCTAAGATTATGAATTTAAATCTTGACCTTGATTACATTTGTCTGTGAACAGAACTGAACCATACATTCCAATAACCTGGACCATCATATCTGAGTATGTTTCAGATTCCAAGGAGTTGTGTTCTTTTTTGAAGCCAAGGATTTGATCTGGGCACATTCTTATAGATTACTTTCTTCTCTGTGTACTCCATAATGGTGTAGTAGCAAACTATATCTAATTATAGTTGATAAGTGGAAAAATGTGTCTTTTGTTTAAACAAAACACATACGATATGTAAGCAGTATTGCAATACTTGCATTAGCTGTGAGTAGACACCTTTAACCCATCCCTCGTGTATCTAGCTTGCTAAGAGAGTAAGTTCATTTGTAGGTCACCACCTAACCAACCTACAAAGATCATTAATGGTTATCCTGTTCAGCTTCAGTGAAAACAAACGCACGTGCTTTGTAAGAAAGTAAATTGTTAGGATTTCCTCTGTTACTTCCACATTCAACCTTAAACTATAGTGTCAGGGTTATTGAAAGCAACTGCTTTATTTATTATTGATCAGGATTCAAGCTCAAACACCATAAAAATGAACATCTTGTCATATCAGATATTTTACAAAGCAATAGATGTTGATGCATCCCACAAGAATGAAGATAGTTTAGTGGAAATTTTTTTCTTTTACCCTTCCTTTTGTTCTGGTTAATGATACTAAATTTTTCAGACGTGGCTTCAGGTGGTGGAAAATAACAGCATATCATCATCCTTTAGCTTTCATGCACTCTGGTTCACCCATTATCTTGGAAATCTCTGCACTGCTTAACTTTATAAGTGAAAGAATTTCTAAAGCACTTTAAAGCCCCTGCTACTAGCAAGCCACCCATACAAAAAAATTTCTATTCCTGTTCAATTTTAACATTTTTTTTAATCTCAAATGTCCCTGCAGCAGTCAATGAAGTATAAACTAAGGTTTGAGATAATTTTTCAAAATGGTTAGTGAATAAAGTATAAATACTGCAAAACTCTTTCCAACAGCAGTGATTTATTCCCTCTTCTTAAAAAAGAGAGGGTATTAAAAAAGGGAAGTCGGACTGGCAGTTTGAATTTCCAAAGTCAGGTGCAGCCTCATATCACTGGACTGAAACAATTGGAATCAAAAGCTCTTGCAGATCACTAAGTCTTAGTGAAACTTGGGGTAGTGCAATTCAACACATTTCCTAAGCAGTCGTCACATACAACAGACCACTGCTGGCTGAAATTTTTGTTGTTTGAAAGCCACCCACTGCAAACTGTGGTTTTGATTCAATCTTCTTTTCCCCCCGTTAGCAGTATTTAGGTATAAAACCCTTCACAAAATGCTCAAAAGCTTCAAAATCTTGAAAATATTCTAAAATTTAATTTCATAGAAAAACAATAATTTGAAAGCTTTCTTTTCAAAGTATTATTTTTATGTTTTCCATTATTTCAGTGCAGAAGTCATGCCAGGCATTATTACTTCAGACTTACAGTACGTCATAATGTGATATACCATTATGGGATAAATAATCAATTTTCTATCACCTTTAATTTACATGAAAACTGACTATTAAGACTATAGAGATAAACTCAAGAAGAGAAATTCACTCTGCACAAGGTTCATCTGCAGTAGATTACTGAAAGGGGAATATCTGGGAAAGACATAAGACCGGAATTATGTATCTTAAACTTAGACTTCAAGGTGTTTCAGTCTAGAGCTTACTGCAATTATATGGAAGAAAATCATCTCCCATCAACCACATTCTATCTTTGGTTTCTTTAGAAAAATCTAGAGTGATTCTGACTATCTACAGAGTGACTCTAAAGAGCTACCTCTCTGAATTTCAGAGTAGCAGGTCTTCTCATAGCTCTATGCTGTATCTATAACTTGAGTATCCACGCTCATTACCAATCTCCTGAGCCACCCTGTCTTCCACAGTTGTGAAAATGTAATAAACTGCTTTTTTCCCCTAGCGTATTTAGTACTCATGAAAAGCGACAGGTTGACAGCCTGGGAGACTGAAATATTCTGTTTAAATCACTGGGAAGGGAAGGAAGGGGCAATGACAGACTGAGGAACCAAAACTGAATTAACCCTTTGCTCAAGTAACCAGGTGAAGAGAGAATAGCTGAGTCTCAAGGGATCAGTGGCCTACTGTCAACAAAGAGATCTTAACTGTTAGTGGCAAATATCAAATCAGATAAAAAATAATATTCCAACATAAATCCATCTTTGTATATGTATGTGCTCCATAAAAAGCTTGTCCAATTTATTGCAAAGGTCATGCAGAAACCCCCCAAATGATTGACTAGTCAGCTCTTTCAGTAAATGAGCACTATCAGCTGCACTTAAGTTGAATGGCTAGGATATATGAGAGAAAAAAGAAATACCAGTAGTAGAAAGATCTATTGGGAAATTTTCACATTTTACCCATTTTCTGTTGTTGTTTTGACAACTTTGAAACAATTTCAGACCTACTGTCAGCAAAATTCAACATCCAGTCATTGTATAGCACATAAAAAACAGTTTGATTGGGTGTAAATAGTGTTTATAAGTCTCCTGCTAATAAACTGTTTCTCAAAAGCATTTGAGAAATACCTTGTCTTAGCTTATAGCACTAAGAGGTGGCAATGACGGTAAAAATATACTCAAGCATAGGATTACTTTTTGAAACTTCAACAGTAAGGCACTAACTAGCTGTTTCCACCACAGTAAACAGAAATTACGTGATAAGACTTTTGGTGCAAGAAAAGAAAAAAAGAGGTTGCAGAAACCATTTTTTCCACACTCCCATCACCTTTGGTGAAAAGAGTCAAAGGAAAAAAAACAAGAATATTCCTTTTTTAAAATGCAAATCTAAAGCAACAGAAAGATTCAAAAAAAAAGTTTCTGATCAGAATTTCTGTTTGTATGCGTGCACGTGCATGTGTTCTAATAAACTGCCTGCAAAATTTAGAGACCTTCTCCATTTTATTTGCAAACAAGTCTCAGAGTATACAAACAAATAGGTTTGGACACAAACTAAACAAGCAGAACCAGATGAGTGAAACATTTGCACACCAGCAGAGGAAATCTGTTTATTCAAGCACTAAAGCAAGTCTTCTGAGGCTCAGTTTTAGTGCTTTATTTTATAGGCTATGGCTCAATAATAATAATTGCCCATCCCTGTAGAGGAGAATGAGCCTGAGAACTGGATAAAAACATCAAAGCCAAACATGGACCAGAGTCATCACAGATGTCCTGAAATCAGGCCATAAGCATCAAGAGTGAAAGGTTCAGTTCCAGTGAGGGCAGAGTCACAAAAAAATACCTGTAGTATTTTCTCACATTGGGAATTGGAGTTGGCTTTTGTGCCCCAGAAAATAAAAGTATCCTAGGTTTTTGAAGAGTCATCCCTCTAAGGGCTCTCAGTGAAGACCCTATCTGATCTTGCAGACTGGTAGTATTTTTGTCCTCTTCTGGGAAATGAAGCTCTTGATGGATGTATTTATTCTCTGAGAGAAACTGTGACTTACATCCTGCTGAGCTCAGAAGAGAAAAATAACACCTATTTTTTGTGATTTGGAAGTGTGTCATCATATTTACCATGAAAAATGCTACATTAATGCAAGGATCTGAACAAGTTGCTTGTGTCTGGATCCAGAATTGTGGCTTAATTTATTTATATTACCAAATAAAAACTCTGGGCCAGACCCTAATTTGACTTTAATCAGTGTTATTCCATGTAAGTCAATCTGTACCGCCTTAGAACAAGCCACCTAGCTTTGAATGACTATGAAAAAATGTAGAATTGCTATTGAAAATAAGAAATTCTTACTCTGAACACACTCCAAGAACAAAACTATATACCACAGCGACAGGGATAGTAAATCAAACAACACTTTTTAGACAACGAGCAGGTAATTAACCATAGACCTTTCAGATAGTAACATATATCACTGACAAGCCTTACAACCGATACATGCTTTTTGCAGACTCCCTTTGTACATCCCAAATATCAGAATTAGACAAAGGGCTAATGAGATTTGAAGAGTAGTTTTCATATCATCTCCAGGTGAATTTGAACTGTAAAATCAGAGAGTTAATTTCAACTGTAAAATCAGAGAGTAATATCTAGATACTATGGTTTTTACTGAGTTGAGGCTACACGTTGCTATCTAGCTGAAGAAAATGGTAAAACTGCTATGGTTTCAATGGAATAAGATTATGTGCATATTTACTTATCATTTAGTTATAATCTGTTGCAATAACAATCATCTAATATTATTCCCTGAAATAACATAAGGAATATTCAAAAGTGTCATTTCCAACTTTAAGTAACAATAACAGCAAAGCAGAGAGTATTTATCTCTTCAAATATAGCACAGCTATACTATCCTATAACTTTAAGGATCAGTAGCACATGCTGGACAGATCTTCTCTGAAAAAGATTTATTTTACCAGAATGAATTTTGACTGTAAAGATGCATCACAGACAACTGGAAGAATGTCTTTAATCCGTCCTTAATCCCCTTCTCTCCCACTGTGGGAATGGGCTTGACCCCTTGTTCCACCAACGGGCATCATCAATGCTTTCTGGAAGTAGACTTTTCACTGGCAAAGGGCCTTCTCTTGATAACGAATTGTAGAGTAAGGATATGTATGCTCGCTTTGACAAATTTCATAGAATACATAGTTAGTCATTGATGCTAGTCATCTCACATTGTCTCTTCTTATGCTTCTTTCATGAATAGGTAGTACAAGAGTATGTTTAAGAACAGCAGGGTCTTCTAAAGCGTTTGTTAGTTTGACAAAATGTGGGAGAAGAAAAAGTCTTTTTGCTAGTTTGGGGTTTGGAAAATAGTAGATGAAAACAAAACTAAAAAAGACCAGTTCAAGCAAAGCACAGACTGCTTCGTTACTTTCAAAATGAAAAGACCTTTAAAACTCCATCAGTTTTAAGGGCAACACTGACTGTTCAGCGGTACTGAACTCTTGCTGGAACTCCATCAGTTTTAAGAGCAACACTGACTGTTCAGCTGTACTGAACTCTTGCTGGTAATTTTGCACTGCTTAAGTTACAAGTGTAGAGCAGAAAACTCTAGTGTCTTAAACAGCCCAAGCATTCTGACAGATACAGGCTCCAGCAATGACTGACTAAAGTATAAACTGACCATTTTATCTGTAACTAACAATTGCTTACAGCGGCATATGTGATCATAAAACATAGTGCTAACACACAGGGCTAATATCTGATTTTAATTACATTTGTGAAAAATTAAGCCCCTCTTTTTAGACCATGCTTGCTTTCAAACCAGCATTATCAAATATATTGTACAGGCGGTAGAGAACAGAGTATACTTTTAGAACGAGAATTTCTTCTTTTGCACCATTAAAAAGAGTTTGAAAGTGATTTGGTAAAATGAAAATTCTATCCAGAATTGGACTGCTAGCTTTTGTCAGTAGAAGTAATCCTATGAATCTTTCCATGGAGAAGCAGCAGGACAGAGAAGGAAGGTAGAGTGAATGGTTGTACTTTACAAAAGCCTTTGGATTGGCCACACTCTATATACAGCACCATGCACAGATACTCGTATTTTTCACTTTAAATGATCTAAAGCCTGTGGACATGACCATCTAGAAAGCTTTATGCAACTCTAAGCTTTCTCTTGTAAAAAAAACACACGCATTTGCTCTGCTGTATGGTACATTTGTCACTTGGGACCTGCACGAGTGTGTGACAGACTCCTTGCACTCTGAGGCACTCTGGGACACAGTGGTTGCTCTGATGATTTCCAGTGGGCAGATGTTTCTTCTTCTGTTACATTTTCATTTCTCAAGTGGCTTGTAAAAGCAGATGTTACCATATATATAAAATCTCCTCCTTCTCATATATCAGTCTAAAACAAACAACACATTAAACTTAGAGCTTGAGAGATTATGTAAATATATGTTTACACACACACACATATATTTTTAAATACATATGGCAACAGCTATATATATATATGATAACGCATATACAGACATACACATACACAAGCATATGCTTATATAGGGCAACACACATTTCTAGACTGAATCAAATCCAAAGCATAATGTGCTGTTTCAGAACAGATAGCATTCCGAATGCCATAACATATTAAATACATATCTGTACACACATATGTTCCACATGAATAAATTCAAGTTTTTTTCCCTGAGCTACTTCTCTGGAATGGATGATGCAGACAAATACCTGTCAACACTTGTTTTCTCTAACAGTGCCACTTCTTTATGTTATGTATATGGGAAAAACTCCTCCACCCAAGTGACCAGAAGGGAGTGGAGTCGCAAACCAGAGTACACCCTAGAAATCCCAGATAGTAAGGATTCAGTATAATAATTTTATATAGTATAGAGTTCACCACTATTTTCACTACCGGGAACAGTCCCACCTTTGTTATTCCTAACCAAAGCTCAACATCGCAAATTAATCTCCAAATTTCTTTCAAACCCTTAGCGCCCTTTCTCCTTTAGTAAATAAGCACTAGTGCGACCAAAATGTAGCATGAGCAAAACGTGACAGAAGGATATACGAAATAAAATACCTATCCTTCCTTTTATAGCTGCAATGACTTTTCTTCAGGGCTACAACAATATATGTGGTAATGGCACCACTAACTTTCCCTTGAGTGCTACTACTTATACTCCTTCTGTGTACTACTTCCAAATGACTGATGTACTGGCCAGCAGACCACTAACATCCACCACAGCATCGACATGATAAAGTGGAAAAACCCCTGTAAAGTAGGTACATATTAATGCAAAATTTTTTCACAGTTATCTGTCAGTAATCCTCATAAATTACTGCATCAGTCTCCAGAAAACAACAAGAGAAGAATCTAAGCTTGGTAAAACATAGGCTATTCTTTATAAAACATTTTTGTGCCTTGATATAACCCTGGCTTTTACAATGATTTCTGTCTTTTTAAATAAAAGCATAAATGAAATATGCCTTACTTCCAAGAAACACTGCAAATTAGTAATAGATCTTTAAAAATGTAGAAAACTTGCATATGAAAAAGCATGGGAAAAATTTATATTATCTTCTGTCTTAAGCATAAGCCCTACTATGGTGAAATGCAGCAATTGTGATTTATTAAATGTCAACTTAAAAAAGAATTGCTTGGGTTTTTTGTTTGTTTGCTCTTCAGAGTTTGGAAATTCTTCTGCAAGAGTAAGAAATAAAAATCATTCACAATGTTTTAAAAACAAAAGAAAATTCAGGTGGACTGCTGGCTGCTAGAAATGAAAATTACATACAATTCAAAGCAGGCATTTGTATTATTACTGTTATTTTATTGGAAATAATAAACCATACATCTATTTTTTAGAAGAAATATGGAAATTAAGAAAGATGGACCTACCCTTTTGTCAGTGGCAATGTTAAAAGGAAAAGAGTCGATACAGCAAGACAAAGATCACTAATAACGGGCCACAACTACATAAGTTTGGGCAAGGAGGGATTCTAATACAGGCACTGCACAACTCAAATGTGCATGTGCTTAACTGAAGGATGAAAACATAAAAGCAATACTCACATTCCTAAGGCTAGGCAAATAAACACATTTTTCAGACCTTTAAGTAGCATTTGTTTATGGTGCTAAGAAACCTGACATAGTATTTAACAACATTTGTACGAACAGCATTCATGTCTGAGTCAGTCTACTAGACAGACTAGAACATTACTATATTCACATTGAAAGCATTTATACTCATTTATGAAGTCATATGTTTTCCTTTAAATCAGGAATGAATAATCCAAGGGATTACAATGCAATTTACTCTAACTAACCTCACAACCAAATCAGCAACCTTCAGCATCCTTATTTTGCAAATGACAAAAATGACTTCAGGGTGAAATAGCAGTAAGAACAATAGCTAAAATTTCCATGGTCATACAAAACTGAGCAATAGAATAACTGTCACTCTAACCACTCCAGTAATGACTAACACTACACAGCCATATCTTTATAAACAGAAGACAGAAGCCTGAAATAAAAATCAAGATTAAATTGATTTGCTTTTGAGATACTGATGTTACTATTTGGAGCAGTGACACCTTCACTGTACGTTGGGTAGAAAAAGGTGTTTGGCTATTTGGATACTATATGGCTGAAGCTTGTATGCCTCAATTTTGAAAGTACTAATTTAATTCAAATAAACATATCATTAGCACAAATAAAGATCTTTTCAGGCAAAATAAGTTTGCTGAAATTAATCCAGTTCTGTGATTTTTTTGTGTGTGTTGTTGGTTATATTACCTTTAAGAACATATTTTTTCCTGCATCCTGATATCTGAAGTTTTTCCACAAAGACTCAGCTATTTTGTTCTCTGTCCTTGTTCTTTCATATTTTCAAAGATGATTTTTTTTTTTTTTTTTTTTTACATCCAATGTCATTCAGAAATTCTCAAAAATAAAGTCATGCAGAACTTGTTGCTGAGAGAAAGCTGGATGTTCATAGGATTAGAATCCTGTAAAGTCAATTTTTGTTCTATCACAAGGAGCAGGCAATAAAGGTAAGAAATAGAAAGTGACTTCACAGATTCTCTTTAGTAAGCTCTTCCTTCATCAATCAGCTAGGGAATTGTATTAAATCTCTCTGCTGAGTAGTATCTTTCTCATAATAATGAGAAGTCTGGCCTTTATTACTCTGGATATCATAGATAATTCAACTGATTGTAATTGATTTTAAGCTTGACTTTTGGTTGCTATGGAATTTCCTTGATAATAAATATTAAACTACACATTTTTCCTGTTAAAAGCTTGATTTTACCAAATAACAAGATGATACACCTTCTCAGAGCTTGTACAGCTTCTGCAACTTAAAAAAGAGACAGCAAAAAATTGTTTTTAAAAAGCTGAGGAGGGTTTTGCTTTCAGATGATAATGAATAATTATCTACACTGAGGCTCTGGGTTAATTGGCAGGTTCTTTAGTATTTTAGACTTCATTGATGAATATTGCAAGTTGTAATGAGGATTTACATAGTGTGTATCATGCAATAGAAAGGAGCATAAGCACAATCAAAAAACCCCCAAATCATAAAATTTGCATAAAACAAAAGCTGCCTTAGCATGTCATTAACTGCTTTTTCTGCCACAGCCACCTTATAACAAATGTGATGTTTAGCACAATATTGACAAAAGAGATGAACAAAATGAGTCACAACCCTTGACTGTGATGATTTTCACATGCACTTTAGAAAAAAGCATATTCATGGACAGAGTTTTGGTCATAATGAAGAACTTCCTGGAGACAGAGTTGTCTGCTATTTATTTTTGGCTTTGAAAAATTTTTTGATTCATTCACCCCTTACTCATCTTTGAACAATGCCTGAACTAAGAAGGTTCTGATTCAGAACAAGCTTGGACCACTCCTGGTTATGGACCCACAGCATTTTGCAGAATCCTTTGCTTGGCTTAAATGTTTACTACTAAAACAACTCTTCTGCAGTTCATACAGCTGAAAAGTTGCACTGTGCAAACTGCATGTTGGAATGCCTACACTAGTCAGTAGCACACCGCAATAGGAATGGATTTGCAGAACAGAACAGCTGGTGCTGAGGATGATTCACCCACACTACATGACCCGTGGAGGAAGAGAGGTGACTTCTATCTTTATCTTGGTGCCTGAGACCGAATGTCCATTCGCAGTTCGAACACAACAGATGCCATCCTGAATCATATCTTTGGTTCAGTTTCCTCCAAAAGAAATCCAGGTCATGCACTTCAAGAAGACACTACAATGCAAACCAAACACGCTAAGTAAGGTCAATAAGGAGATTACCTTCACTCTATAATGCACAGGCATAAACATTATCTGTTTTATCTCCATTTGTGTCAGTATTTAAGGTTTTTATGCTTGCAGCTCAGACAAGTTCACGGAACTCACAGTCTTTAATTGAGAAGTCAACATGCACAACTGTAGGCAGTACTACAAGCACAGATACAGTATATACTATAAACAATTATGAACAGGCTAAAAGTTAGCTAAGAATCACAAGTTTGCCACACTAAGTTTGCTCAGGCAATTCTAATTTTTCAATAATTTCCTATATACAAGATAAAATTTCTGTGTCAAACTAGAGTGACAGAAAGACTTCAAAACAGCCGTTTTAGATGAAGACTACAGATGAAGCTGAGACCCTGGAAAAATCAGAGTTTTGAAACCCCTGCTATCCCTTCCAAGTGAATGTATTTGAGAACTGTTCACTTCTTGGTCTTTTGAGGATGTTGGGGTGAAATATCTTACAGCCTTGATTCAGTCCCAGTGCAGAACAGGAAAGACTTAAAACACAAGAAGCTTGCTACTCCACCTACCTTTGAAAAGAACAGTAATAAAGGGGTAACAATATTTATTGGAAAACAATATTTTGTGTAGGGTGCTTTTTCTGACTAAGATCAGATCTTTACTCTGATGTTACTAGGTTCTCTCAACTTCACAACTGTAATTGCAAACACCTTCAGAGTCTGCACCACTCGGCTATTGCAAGTAATTTGGTAGCTAGTATTGGAAATGCAATGGTCCTGTGATACTGCATACATAAGGCAACAAACAATTGTACTGAATAGGGTATTTTGTACAGATGTCACAGAGCTTACTAAAAGTTTATTTCTCCCCTCTTTTACAAATTTGGAATCTGCAGACATCTCAAGTTTCAACTGACTTTCAAAACTCAGTTGTTAACATATTTGACTACATTATGTATTTATACTGTTTGCACAAATGACAGTTTGAGAGAGTGGCTGTTGAAACTATTTGAAGCAACATATATATCTTCTTTTTTCTCACTCTGGATATAGTTCAGCTGATGTAAGTCAGCTGAACACATCAGCACCTTCACATCAGCTAGGGATCTGCATCTTGGTTTTCAATGGTGAACTGTTGTAGACTTCTTAGTGTTTACACTTCTTCCTTGTATTTGTGAAAGTTCACCTTACCGATGTTCTGATTTGAGAACACCCTACTTTTGCTTTGCACTCTATGTTGCAGGGAAAAATTAGATCCATTAGTTCCTCATGTATATTTAGTAATCATGTAAAATTAATAAGATTACTATTTATTTCAAAATGATTCTGTTGGCATTACATGGTTGGGGTTTTATCTGTTTGGGTAATTTTCTATATAGAGGTTGTAATTCTCCACTTTATTATGTCATGTACTAAAATAAACAGCCCCAAAATCCAGCTGAAATCTCAGTATAGTTACATAGATATGAAAGTGATCTAGTAGAATATTCACAGGAAAGGGGAAAAAAACACTATTTCTGCTTCTGCTACAAGCCACTATCTCTCTTTCCACTCTCTCCTTTTATGCCTCTTGTCTATTTAGTCCATAAGCTGTATCTGTCACTATGGTTATCATTAATGATCCGATTATAGGTATCGCTGTAACCACAATAGACGATATCCAAAAAAAGACTACTTTGTTCGAACCAGAAAATGGCTCTACATGAATAGTTGCCATCTTAATTTAATATTGTTTTGAACTTAATACTGCTGAAACTAGGAAGAGGAAAATCACACAGTCACAAAAATGGGTAAGATATATTTCCAAATGTTTCTTTCTAAAAGGATCTGAAGCTTGAACCAGTTCACACATTCTAAAACTTATTTCATCCAGAAGTGGTACTTGGAAGGGAAAATTTGTTATATATGCTTTTGTCAAAAGAATCTTTGCTGTTGTGACTTTAGACAGTGACTTAATGAAACACTTATTTACAAAACTAGTATTATCAACCATGTTTGAACTGCATATAGTTGTTTGTTGCAGTAATTTATTGATCTGAATTAATCTTAAAAGGATTTTTAAAAAGTAGTTTAAATCCATGGGCATGTTCCTAGAGATGATGATAATAAGCTATTACTAGTAGATACCCATTTATACCAGGTTCCTGGACACAAAACTAAACTTTGTTTATATCAATAACTTTGTTATGGAACAAAACTTTTTAACTGAGACCTAAAACTGTCACTATCTTGGACATGAGGGAGAAACGACATGTGGATGGTAAGTTTTTCTTGAAAATTTTTGAAAAGGAAAAAAAAGCTGTCCCAAGTCTGACTATAAGGTTTTGTCAGCATTCACATAGGGCCTAACTGTACCATACTGACAGGGTTCAAAGTTAAAATGACTCAGCTGTATAGGTAATGGACAAATATTGTGCACAGGATGATTATGAGCCTGAGATAGTCTTTCTCTGCTAATTCAGTGACTCTTCAACTTGTTTAATTTGCATGCTAATTTGTGAACACAGGAAAAAGTAGAATTAGTATATACTTGAACTGTTCTTACACCTTAATGTGTAGTGTGTAAAATACATTGTAAATTGTCATAAAATCATTCTTACAGTTGTGGATTATTACAAACTTTTCCTGGTTTGGTTAAGGATGAGTTAAATAAGTATAAACACCGTTACACACAAGTTGTGTACAGAGCAATAGTTCATCTATTTGGCTCAGTTATTTAATTAATCAAAATATTTCAAATAACTAATCACAGAAATGCTTAGAAAAGTCTTTTATTTCCCTAAGTAGCAATAAATAGAATAAATTTTCTCATCAAAGGCTCCGGACTGCATTATTCAAAGATCTATTTTCAAACAGCATTTTGACTTATTCACTGTACTGTTAAACAATATATAAAAATATCTAATAATAAGCAGAAACTTTAAATGTATATATGCAAGAGAAAATACAGTATATTTTTATTGTGGGAGCTGTTTGATTGAAAAGCGTTATGTTAGCCAACACCAGACAGCTCCATCTAAGGAACTTTTACATATTTATGTTTAATTGTACAAAGGTAATATTTTTCTTGGATTTCAGTGGGAAAATAGCATAAAGTATGCAACAAATGACCTAAACCCTTTGCATTCAGAAAGCAGCACTCTCCATTCACATTCTTCTACTTCACTGACACTCCTCCCTTAGTAATTTTCTCTGGTGTCAATTTTTCAAAGAAGCAAACAGCATTACTAAGGTGCTGTCCCAAGATATAGCTACCTCTGTGGCACAGTGACACCACCAGGCCTTTGACATCAGCAGAGAGTTTAACAAAGCACTGACAAGAGTTAAATTAGTTTTCCTCCACTCCTTCCCCCCTCCCCCAAAGATTTTAATGGAATATTGAAATGGAATTGTAATTTCAAATAGTAATTGCCTCTTCTGTTAAAAGCTGACATGATTTAGACCACGTATCCCAAGAGGTGCACTTGGTAAACTCAGAGAAACAAAGGATTTAATTTTAACTGTAATATTCATTAGTATAAGATTTCAGTGTAATATTCATAAATTTCCCTGACTGAAGACAGTTTTTTGAACCTAAAATCTCAAATTATATTTAAAGAGAAAATTCAGGCTCTTAATATGTATGATCCCTCACTTCTATGAACTCTCCACATCACTGATAACTAAATGAGACTAGGTAAGTAGAGTTGCCTTGCCCTTCCACAAACAGAATCACCTACCCCCTTTGTTAAAAAAATCTCACCACTGACAAAAAAAAATAAAAAAATGCTGTAACTGCAGCATGGTTATTTCATTGCTTGTGTTGTTTAAATCTATTTTTATTTTTCTTCTAACAAACAAATAGTCATCATTAACACTAACAGCCATCATTAATACTAACAGTTATAAGCTATGTTATTATTAAGATAACACTTCTGTTTTATAGATGACACATAATGCCATGGAAAAGTACCCCTTATATCTAAGGGAGTGGTATAAAGATAAACAAGATTTAACCCCTCATTTTCTGTTTGCCCAAACTATATTTTTTTGGTTATTAATACTATTAATAATGATAACTGTTTGGCATTTAAAACTATTCTCAGCACTGTTTCTCTCCTTTCCTTCCCACTTTAAAAAGACAATACATACACATTCTCAGTTCTTGGTCACAGTGGCTATGCCTTAACATTACGGAAGTGAGCGTTAAGCAGTGTGCCTGCCCCAAGGAACAACTCTTTCCTGTCAGGGACATGGCTGAACTTCCTTCTGACCACCCACACGAAGAAGAAAGTGGACAGTGCATTTGTAATACCTGTCCGACATGAAACAAGGACGCACAAGTCTATCTCCATGATGGAATCTCTCCTCAGTTATGCAGTTGAGATGTCAGAGGCTGTCAAAGAGACTGGCTATAGAAGAGCCACAGGGGTTCCTCACTGCAGTCCTTGCTGTGAGCACCTTGGGGAGAGTTTGGATGCTGGACTTCACAGATGACCATCTCAACACAATAATTAGCATAGGGAAATCTGAAAGAGGCTGCTGGAATATTTCAGAGATATTTCCCCAATTTCTAGATGCAATATTTTCCTCCTTGCTCCTGAAACAGTATTTTGAAAATTTGGATAGACTACTTTCCGCCAAAAGCATCAGTACGCATTGATCACCAAGTGATGATACAGACATTTGGTATTCTGGTCCTGATGCAAGATACCACATGTATATGTACACACAAACACACTGTGTGCATGTGTATATAAACAATATTCCATTTCTCCCATTCATACAGAATGCTGACCCTGCCAGTTGCTGACAGTGTTCCTCCAATGACAAGTTTTTGAATAAGCTGATAATAAATGCACATTCTATCAAACTTCTGGAACACTATAAAGTTGTAAACCTATTTTTCTGATGTTTTACCATGCATTTTATTAAAAAAATATATATATTATTGTGGTTGGGAAAGAGATACTTACAAAAACATTCACTATTTGAGGGGAGTGAGGGAGAGTAGAAAAGCTAGCTGTAGAGAATTTTTCCATGATGTTTTAGATTCTTGTGGCTCCTAAAGGTTGGATAACGTAAAATGCTGCTTTTTCTTCTCATTTCAAGATTTGAGGTGGGAAAGGTACCATGTAATAATTATACATAATTATGGCAACTTTTGTTATCTATAATACTTTATTATTTAGTAAAGAAGATAGTATAAAGGTCAACTTTAATGTTTTACTCTCCTACTGATTTCTGTTCATTAAAAAGTTGTTGCAAAGTGCATTCAACTTCCTTCCTAGTGATGGAGGCAGGCAAGCATTAGGAAAGGAAGGAGCACGTGCTTATTTCAAGCGCCTACATTTTCAATAGAAGTGCAGAACAAAAAAAAAAAGTCCTTTTTAAAGAAAATAACAGAAAAAAAAGAGGAAAAGAACCTAAAGACTTAACAAGAAGACAATAAAGCCATCATAATCCAAACTGAGGAGAGCATTTATGATATTCTTTAGGTCATAAATTACAGCTCAGAGACCATGACCATATATATATGGGGTGCATATATATATATATATATATATATATATATATGGTTATACTGCTGTTTGAATAGCTTTACACACCGTTCCTATTCTGTAGAAAGCTGAAAACCTTGTTGCCTTTGTTTGCCATGGTAGTTACTTTTTTTCAAACATAGAAAGCAGTTAAACTGAGTGGTAACAGCAGCAGCTTGCCCAAATCACAGTCTGGTGTAGTTACACAGGAGATAGCTGGTTACTCTGAAGAAAAATAAAAGGAACATGCATTGCTTTGGTGAAGTGGCACCCTTCTCCATTAGAAGTACATCTGAAAACATTACAGAAACGGCCAAAAGCACCAGGAAAGAGCCCAAGAAAGCTTCCTGGGAAGAGTGCTAACAGCCATTCCCTGTCACCTCCAGTCCCAACACGAAACATAGTAAAAGGAGAAGCAGTCCATTTGGAATTATCTTTGGTTGCCATTTGAGTTGCTCCAATCTAACAATCCAGATGCAGAATGGAAATTTACATTAGCAGAGGAAATACTAATGTTTTACAGAATAGCATTTCACTCAACCCAAGGACCTGTATCAGTTCATACCACATGAGGATTCTACACAGATTCATATCCATATCCTCAGTATACTGAGTTAATTCTCCAGTAATACAATCTTTTTTTCTTTTTTAAGCTCTTTTCCCCATTTACATCACCAAACTTTTCTTGCATACTATTATAACCCAGTGCAACTCTTAAGAATGCATATTTTGTAAAGCAGTTCATAATTAAAAGAACATGACTCCAGTTCAATAAATTATTTGCGTATTCCTATAATAAGTAGTAATCTTATTTTGTTCCTTTAGCACATAAATAAATTCAGCAGTATCCTAATTATACTGCAATGTCCTTTCTCCACTTCCAGACTTATTTTCAGTTCTATGTATATGACAAACTCATGCAGAATTGTTTCAAGTAGTAGATATTCATAACCATAAATTGAACTGAGAAGTGATAATTACAAATTGCTTTGTCCTGGTATGGATCAGAAGCAGTACAGCACTAATTGACTGCTTACCAGTGGCATGAAATTGCTAATTGACTGGTAAGGCACTAATTTGTTAACCTATCTCTTTAGGTAGTGACCTCTTTGTTGGGAAATCATCCCAAATAAATATTGGTACCTATTTTGAAAAGGTCAGGTACTTTCTTTTTTATCACTGCATTCTAATCACTGCTTATTTATAACTCGGTGAATGTCAGAGACAGAATATTCTTAATGTACTTCCTGGCAAGAGCATTTACTGCAGTACTACAATCCTCAAAAATGGAACAGAAGACAGAGCATCAGCTACTTTTATAAGCAAGATCAGCTATAACTTCATTTTATTTGCTAGAGAAGCATGAAAATCACTGTGTATCATTTATCTGAAATCAAAGTGAAAAAAATTCACACTGGAGTCATTCTTGCTTCCAAGTTGTGAACACATAGAGACAAACTCTACTGCTTAAATTCCATTGCTTTCAAATAAGAGGCAGGAGTGGACTCTATTTCTAACCAAAAGGGAGAAGTAGTTATGAAATTCTGACTTTCTGGCTTATAGGCCAGTTATGTTCACTAAGCATAGCCCCAGAAGTGAAAGATGACAAAACACCTCATCCTATGGAAGCATTGAAAGGACTTGTACTTGCAATAAAAATGTGCACTCTCCCTTGTCAACATCTTGCAGTACAGGGAACACATCATACAAATCATCAGCATCACAGAAGCAAACCTTAGTATCCTCTTTCTCCTTTGTACATCCTAAAAGAACTATGGCCTAGTTGCTCATTGTTTCCTAAGCAGAAGATACTGGTAAAAAAAAAAAAATTATCCAAATGCTTCTTAAATCCTTTTATTAGAATTATGAGATAATCTAGCAGAAATGTAAATACGTTCAGTTATTTCCATGCCTTAGAAAATAAATTTGTTTTATCATTTAGAGCTGCATCAAGGAATTACATGAAGAAGTTAAGAAATAGCATAAAAGCTTTTTCAATAAAAGAAAACAATTAAGGAATTAAGAGCAGTATGAAGTACTCATTGAGATTCTGGTGAAAAGGAATACCTATGGTAACCAATAACGGATCTTTTACTCAGCTGTGTTAACACTGCTCAGTAGTCAAAAACCTCTTTCACCCAAACCAAACTAAGATTCTTCATCAAATCTATGTTTTTGTCTGGTATTATATAAGAAGCTTCTTTTGTTTGGTGCATATTCCTCAAGATGGGGATAATATGCAAGTGTTTAAATTGTCATACAGAAAATTGATTATTTTTTTTTCTTTCAGTTATTTACAAAGAATCATATGGAAATAGCCTTTTTTGGTATACATTGTTTAGAGCTTTATACCCAAGTACTTGGCTTTGCCTAACTACTGAAAAGAGACTCACCTACCTACTGTCCATAGAGTCACAGTTCTGGAAGAGAAATATCCACCTCAAATTGTGTGAAAACATAAACTTTCATACCTGAGATTGCCAAAAGAAGTAAAAAAGTTTCCACACATTAAAACTTACGTTTGGTGTTCTGTGACGGGACTAGACACCTCCTCTACAATGCTAAGGCATGGCCATGCCGAGACATGACTTTCTAGGCCACCCCTTCAGTCTCAGGATGCTCCAAAATCATACAATTCACCAAACCACTGGGGGGGTTGCAGTACTACTGTTGGCTAAGATCATCCTTCAGAAATGATTCTAGAGACAAGAGGAGGGGAAAAAAAAAGGAGAGAGAGAGAGAGAAACATTGTTATCCCTTCATAGGATTTTGGATATTCAATACAATGAGTAGCAGCTGTAGCCTGCATCCCAAACCTAAATCCCAAGAGGTTCATCCACTGCACAGCAGAACAGCTAATGAAATTTAGGATGGTTCTGATTTCAGTAAAGACTATGAGCTCCAAAGAGCTGAGAGTGATGGGTATAATATACCATCCCAAAGTCTGCCCCCAGTATTATTGCACTATACAAAGGTGCTATGCCTGCATCACGTAACAGACTGTGACTTTCCATACCAAAGAGTATGTCTTCCAGCCTCCAAACTTCTTTCTCTACACTGGTTAAATGCAAAACTTTTAACTTAGATAGAGTTTTGGATCCTAATGGTGTAGCCAGCTTGCAAGGAGATATTTCTCAGAGCAGGAAAGTAGTAATTAAAGGCTTTTTCCAAACCCAGAGAAAAAGGTGCCCAAGAGGTGCATCACCAAGATCTTCCTTCATGTGCTGAGACTTCGTAGGAGTCAGACATCTTGCATGGATCAGTCAGCACTTTTTACTTCACACAGTGACACCAAAAAGGGCCTCACTCTCAGAAGCTAAGCTCTTTTTCAGAAATACAGCAAGCCCTGAGAGAACACTTGGAATTTGCTGATAACACCGAACAAAAGTTTGAAGACAAAGCTCCCTCTGCCTAGCTGTCACTCACCAGCTTCCCAAACCTGTCCCCCAACATCCCCCCACCAAGCGGGCGGAGCAGAGTCCCTCACCTCTCCCGCAGTTGCCGACTGCACTCGTTCCGCACCGGCCCTAACGGCTGAGCACGCGCCCCCGCCCCCCTCCGGCCCTAACGGCTGAGCACGCCCCGCCCCGCCCCGCCCCGCCCCGCCCCTAACGGCCGAGCACGCCCCGCCCCTCCCCTCCCCACCCTTAACGGCCGAGCACGCCCCGCCCCGCCCCTAAGGGCTGGGCACGCGCCCGCTGCTGTCGAGGCGGCGAGCGAGCGGCGCCGGTACCCGCCCGAGCGGCTGCGCCCCGGGGCCGGCGCGGCTCGTCCCTGAGGCGTTAGCGCGCCGACATGGCGGCGTTGGGCCCCGGCTGCGCTGCACGCTGGATGTGGGCAGCGGGCTTGTTTGGCTCCGAAATTTTAGCACAGGTGTTATTTAGGGATATTGACTAGGAATACCTGTTTCCTGTGGTTAATATTAATACCGCATCCAAGCTCCAAGTATGAGAATACTGTGACTTGTGTTGAGGGGGGGGTTTAACACAGACGAGAATGGCAGTAGAGAAGACACCGCAGCTATGAAGCCTGTTAAAATGCTGCAGGGAAAGTATAGGGAACGCTGTTGATAGAGGAGTTGAGTGCAAGCAAGCCATCCTCTCTCGATTTCAAATTTTCAGAGCTATTTGACTCCTTCCAGATGCAGACCAGGATACAAACCAATGTACTGACAACACAGAAAACCATGATGTTTGGGCTTGAGCCCTCAGAAGCATATGGGTACTGAGAACTGAGTCTAGAAGCATTAAAAAAATGTTTTTTGTTTTGCCTAAGAAGACAGGAGAATGGATTTTCTCCTTCTAGTCATTATGAAAGTACTAGCTATTAGGTAGCAAACAATTAACTGAAATAAGTACAAGTACTGAACTTACTTTAATATCACAACAGCTAATATGAAGAAAAGCTCAATCTGACTTGCCAAGGCAGGCCCAGATCTTTTCTCTGCCTCTCATAAAATTTGAAGCTGGCACTGAGTGTAGATTATTTGCTGTGGCAATTTACTATGTTGACCACTTTTTTTGAAACACCCTCAGACAGAGTACTGTACTTTTTTCATAGGCAGAAATAATGACCAGGTGATAACTCTTAAAAAAAAAAAAAAAAAGTAGAATTTAGCTATGCATTTCCATTTTATATCTCAAAGTATTTTTTAGAAGTAGAAATTGAGTGGTTGGAAATTTGAAGAATGTTTTCTCTCATTTACATTCTTCAGTAAATTTACAAGCTATTTTTCTATACCTTATGTGTATGAGTTTTATTTAGTTACTTAATCCATGGCCTAGTAATTAATCAAATTGCTTTAAGTGGTAAGTTTTGATCTGATATCTTTTGTTCATTTGTGACCAAGTAAAGTTTGATAAGAACAGACAGTTTGGCAGTGCTTGCAAATCCTTGTGGAGCAAAGGAATTAACATCTTGGCAAACATCTTTGTAATGATGTAGCTGATTTCATAGAAAAAGAAGCAACAAATTCATTTCCATACCTATACGATACTTCTCTTTTGTTTTAGCTTAATTAGCTCATTGAAGGATGAGAGCTAAACTTCTTTTAGGCATAGCTGGTTCCCATAATCTGTGGTAGCATGGAAAAAGTGATAAATCTGAAGCTACGTGATAATGAAGACTCCAATGCAAAATATATTTGCATCCTAGGAATAAATTCATTGTGGCCTATTTTGTGTCCAAACAGTCAGCAAAATACTTAGATAGTAGTATTTTTAGGGTTATTTTATATACATAATCAATTTAGCATTGATAATTTGCATGAGTTGAACCTTACTATTTATTGTAGCTCATACTTTTTCTGAACAGTTTCATAAGAAAGTGAGAGGAATGTAGTAAACAAAGCTGTAAAAGGCTGTTTAATCTATTGTTTGTTCTCCTCATTGACCACCATAATGCAGTGATGCCTACCAACATTAAGCAGCAAAATAAAGAAGGGAAAAGTCATTTTGCTCATAATATTGTTTGCACAGATTTGCTGTTACTTGCTTTCTTGCTTCCTTTTCCAGGAAAATATTACTATACTCTTTTCCCTAGGCATCCTCTACAGGTCAATGCTAGAGACAAGATAGTCTAAACTTCTATGGCTGTTTTTATACGCTTAGTTACTTTATGTCTCCCTTTTCTTACCTCTGAGATGCACAGGAATAAGGCCTTGGCTATCAAGTAGGAGAGAAATTGCCATCCATTATTTCTGTATGTAGTTTCCTTTTGCTAAATGAATATTCTGCTCTTGAAGGTAATAACAGAATATTTACTGTTCTCACTGAATGCAAGATATGAACAGATAGTTAATATATTCTATCCTTCTAAGATTTCTAATATTGTACTACTAATAGTTTAAATAAAACTCCACTGATTTTCTCATACAAACTAACATGGTTTTTTTCTTCCTTTTTTCTTATTTTTAAATACAGAAAAAGGAAGACACACAGATTTGCATCCTGATCTGTTCTTTAGGCATGCTGAAGGTGATAATAAAGGTCACAATAAATGGAGTAATTGCATTCCCAGCTGTTGTGGATCTGTTGAAGATTAGTCAAACCAAAGGCTTGTTTGATGTGAAAAGTAGAATCCCATTTCTTGGAAAGAAAAACAATCTTGATCATGAAAATATCAGCTCATTTTCCTTCTGCTGCAACATCCACAGTACACCTGTCAGCACACCTTATTTATCACCCAGGACACTATGAGCTTTGTTTTGAACTGAATTAAAATAAATAAAAATTATATAATGTGAACATCTTTAAGGAGGTTTTTTAATGTGTTTTTATGTATGTGAATAGTCTCTTTCCAATTATATATAAAAAACTACATTTAAAATGTTTTTAATATTATGGAGAGATAGAAGTTCTACCAAAGGTCAGCACAATGAAATCAAAATTAATAGTTTACCAAGAATGCATGAGAAGAATATCTCTCATTGGAACATGACCTTAGAAGGTTCCTTTCTGTTTAGAAAGCTTGATCATATACTAAAGGAAACAAATTCCCTGAATACAAATAAAATTATGGTAATAAAATTTGGAAAGCCAGGATGAAACATTTAAAATACTGTGGTATGCAAGAGGGTTGTGGAAACTGCAGAAATATCTCTTATTGTAACTTAATTTCCAAAGTATTTGCTTGAACCTGATCCCCACTAGCTAAAGTCCTGATTTTTGACTAATTTCTATACGTTTAGGGCAACATGTTCCCTCCCCCAGTCCTTAAAATTCCATACCATAGCATCTCATTCTCAGTGGCATTTCATTTTAGAAGTTACTTCATTTGAAGAGGTGCTTTTAAAAATCAGATCACACATTTAGGTGCCTAAGTATTGATTTAAGTATCTAATCTTAGATGGCCAATTTTGAATATTCAAGCCTTAATCTTTACATTCATACCTCCTCAATATGCAGAATGAAATTAATTAAATTTGTATTAAATGACTAGAATGAATTACTCTTTAACATTCTTAAAATGCTGGCATGCTAATATAGAAAAGACTAAAAAGAAAAACAACCCAAAGGAATCTAATTGAAAGGGAGGGGTGCATTTTATCGAAGCAAGAGTGAATGCATTATAGTTATGGGTATTTATTTCTGTATCACTAGAGATAGCAGTGGCCAACCTACAGGCAGTTCATTAATCTCCCCAGCTATGAAGAAATGGAATGTCATGTACTGCAATGTATTCTTTATTGCTATTCCTGCACAGCTTTTCCATAAAGTTCTTTGTTAAAGATAAAAAAGAGAAAAGTTTAAATGGGATTTTAAGAATTTAAAAGCTGTAGGCTCATGAATATTCTTCAAAACACTTTCACGATAGCCATAGTCTGTCCAGATAACCAATTTATTGAGGATGGATTTAAAATACGATGACTCTAAAAGTTTACTCTAGATACTTATACATCAATATAGAGGTAGATGGATTATGAATATATGTCCTATAATGACAACTACAAAAAACTTAAGAGATGAATAAAACAAGAAATAATAATGTTATTCATGGTAACATGCTAGCTCTTACAGGGTAATCACAGAAACGGACGAAGAAAAAAATCTTCCTATAAGATTGTAAATTTATGCATGGAAAACAAAAATAATGTATTCAGCTGTGCAATGAGTTATGACACATAAGAGGACATCTTTTTCCAGTCTTCTTAATCTATATTTCAATCCTTTTTCAATTAATAAATAACACTGTCCTTCAAAGCATACTATCCATTCTGATATAACTGCCTACTTTTATCACTGTGTAAAGAGCTTTGGATTTACTTTATGAATAAAGCTTCAATCCAGCTAGAATTAGTGAACTCTTAAGAAAACTAAATGTGAATGAACTTTTATTAACCTATTACGGATAACTACCCTTTCTTCAGATAAACCTGCATACCTTAAAACACTTGCTTAAAAATGTAAATATGCCATTTTTTAAAGAAAGATAAAACGATATGTATAATTGATTATATTGATTTACATATTTAAACATTTAATCGATTTCCTTATTAGTTGTAAATCTGCTTTCATAGATTAATAACTGTCATCTATGTGGATTTCCTGCTCACAAGTAGTCATAATTTAAGTAAAAATAATACTGAAGATAGTCTGTTTCAGGCAGAGAGGTCCCTAAATTTAAGGAAGTACGTATCTTTAATATAAGCATACTTCAGAATCAATAGAAACACAAATGCAGACTCAGGCATTCTCAAGTCAAAAAGTCTTTTTAAGTGTGATAACTTAATTTCTCTTGACTTAATACCTTCAACCTCTATGCAATAATTATGAAACAGTTAAGATGTTTGAAAACAGAAGTAGAATTTTTAGTAATTAATGAAGATTTCTCATTGTTCAATAGAGATAGTATTAGAGGAATAATTATATTTTATACAGTAAATGTATGATTACATTCCTCTAGTATTCTCTACTATGCATTGTGTGCATGTCCATGATAAGAATATTAAAGTATCCCCAATGAAAAAAAATCACCTGTAGTACTATATGTATTTTGGTTCTCTGCAATGTTTTTCAGTTTACAAAGGAATGAACTGATCATCTGCCACAAATCCGTTTTTTTATACTTAGAGAGAATATTTCATGTCCCCATTTTGTTTTTCACAGTGAAACTCATCTAATGATCACAGCACCTAGCGATACAACCTTTTACATCCACACACCCTTACATGCCAGCTGAGTTTTTCCAGTTCCCTTGAAGTACTTTTGAAGTACCACAGAAGACCTAAACCATAAGCATTATTTAGCATGAAACTTGGCTTATTTTATCAATAGTCTTCATTGAATTTTACCAAGATAGATCAGCATTATTAGCCCCATACAGGAACAGTGAATCAGAAAAGTCAAGTGACTTCATCAGCCTCATACTGCAAATCCTGACGGAGTTAAGGACATGCCTTAAGACTCCTGACCATCAGTCATATGTTCTCTCTATTGAATCACATTAGAGGTTGCCTACAGCTGTGTCATTCGCAGTAAAACTTGTGAGCCTGGCTCCGTTGTCAACAAGTTCTATGTGTCTATCACTTTCTTTTTCCACTGTTCAGTCTGCCATTCAGCCTGCAAAACATTCAGTTTGGTACACTTTGAGTCTAATTTTCTCTTCTGAAATACCTGTAGTCATCACAAAATACAAGTAACGTGGTCCTTCAGGCCAGACAATCCAGCATGAATGCTAAGAGAAGCATTCTAGCTAGGGGGACATGACTATAAATATATCTTGAAAAGAGTTGAGGAAACATCTCACATGACTATAGTACCATCACTAAACAAAGTTCGTATTGATTCCAGGCTTTGCATGCAACTTCTGTAATGCTTTTTCACACTGGCTAACATAAAAAGTTGAGAAATATCAAACCTGGGCTGTGCATCTGAACTTCAGTCTAGCTATAGTGCTTACTTAGTCTAATATTAATGGATGTTGAGTTGTTTTTTGGTTGTTTTTTGTTTTTTGTTTTGTTTTTTAACCACCAGCAGTGAAAAGATTGGTTTATGGCCTTCAAATAAAGGAGGGTGTTTTCCAACAACCTACTTTAAACATTGGTAATTTTTGTTAATTTTGTCAGATTAACAGTAGATGTAATAAATTAGAAACTGAGCTGCTCAAAAAAGTTTACATGTGTAAAATATCCGATAGATGTATAGCAAGGCTTGTGATTGACAGTACATTTAGTTACACATGACTGCGACATCACTTTCATATTAACTATATTTTGTCTTCATAATTCTAGCACCTAGAGGCTATTATCATGGAATTTAAACTTCTGAGCCTTTAAGGATTGCAGTTCTATTTGCTGTGATTTTAAACATTTCCTTTTTTATTTCATTTAGTGCCTCTAGAAAACTTTTGCTAAAGCAAACGCTAATGTGTTTGTGTATATTACTGGAAGAAAATACTAAGGATTTATAATACAATTAATGAGATAAGTTAAATCAATATTTTCCTTTGGAAAAATAGTCTTTTGGGTTCCAGAAGCTGTATTAAATTTTCAAAGCACCAACACCATCAACTGCATTTTTAAAAGATCTCTATACCTATAAGCCTGTCTCTGACTTTACTCATTATCTACCAATATAAAACATACACTAGACTGAGGAAAGTATTTTTGGATAGACAGGGTCCTTTGATGCATAAATGAGACTCACTTTTGCTTCTCCAAGGGAAAAGATGAAATAATGAATCAAAAATTACATAACTTGCATCAAGATTTTTTTAATGTCCTTAATAATAGATGCCAGTTTTTAAATTTTTTAGAAATGCATATAATAGATGCTTTGACAATTTTATTATATGGGTTTTTATTGTTTTATGTTTTGTAAAAAACATAAGTGGTTGTAAGAAAATCTCACTATAAAAATGTGGCTTTGTTTATCATCAAGAGAGAAGGAAATAAAAATATCAACAATTACAGTCTGCTAATAAATAATAATTGGTCTTTTTAGCATATGAGTTTTAAATTCTGCATAATTTTAACTAATACACCACCTACTACAGGAGAGTCTAAGAGATGTGCACGATCATTTTTTAGTTCATTTGCCTACATGTTATGCATTCCACAAAAAATTCACTTCCAGACCAATTTTGCCCATCTCTTATTGCACATCAAAGAAGAGGAATGCAACAATTACATGTATAGTAGTAATATCTCAATTGAGAGATTCAGACTTTCATTTGAAGAAGACTTGTTTTTGTACAGTGGCATGCATGTGTTTTCTATGAAATGTTCATGTTCACTCACGTGCAAGTTTCCAAACTTGTTCCCATGATCACAGTAAAATAAGCTAGGAGGTATGCGTACCACATTTCAGTTACAGAGTTCCAAGGGAAAAGGTCTCCCACACTATCTAGGGACATGAAAAAATTAATGCTTAGAGAAACTGGTGCTTATAAAATTAATGAAATTGTGTCTTTGCCTTCAGAGACTTCACTTAAATCATGTCAGTTTCGAAAAACATTTTCTCCAACATCCTTTTCCAAAATATCCTGTAATCATAATAAATATATTAAAAATGCCTTTTTCAGTTAATACAGAGTTAATATACAACAATCAACATTACGACTGATGAAATCAAAATTTTGTTATGATGAAAAATACGAAGTATACTGTTAATGTCCTATCACATCTTAGATAGTAGGCAGAATATCAAGTGACATGTCTGTTACAAATGTAATAATAAACAAAACATACTGGTCTCATTTATGCTAATAGTATGAAGTCTAGCTTATTTACTAAATAACATAACTAGAACCATTAGACTATGAAACCAAACACCTGTACTCCCATCATAAGACAGAAACATCTAGTTTTCTGGAAGAGGTTTCCATGGATTTTTAACAATGGAGTAAATTGAATGTCTCTTAGTAAATTTTTCAGGTCCTGGAGAGCTGTTATATTGGCATCCCATGGATCATATTGTTCATTTTAATGATGTAAAATGCTGCCATTGACTTTCACATAAATGGCCTCCATAAATTTGAATTGTGGGATCGAGGCCTACTATTATAGATTGGTAAATTAATTCTCCTCTAATGCTACAAATGCTGTCCTATTTATCATGACTAAGTAAATCCAATATTTCAGTCATTAGGAATTCAACACTAGAAACAGCTGGACTTTTTAGATTTAAGCCAGGGAGTAAATTTGCTAGCAGAGGTCTATAAAACAAGGTCCTAACTCTCTGAAGGACTTTAGAAACCATCAAGCAGTTCTTTATTAGGGGAACAATATTTATGGCAACTTCAAGGGCTCAAATTAGCTGTAGCCCAATGAAAAAGGATTGCTTCCTCCCTTTTTCAAAAAATTTCTTGAAGTTTAATTTAGACTGCATTGAAATAAAAAGCAATTTCTACTGCTTTCTTCTAGGAACAGAATGATAATAAACTTCTAATGCTTAAAAATAGATTTCCCTGCTAATCACAGGATGTATTCAGGTTAGCATGTATTAACCATGTCTGCTTTTGAGGAAGGGGCAAATACTACCTGTCTACAGATTTTCATCTGTGATAAATTCTCAAATTACGGCTCTTTTACTCTCTGTATGCCAATATAAGAAAAAATAAAGGCATAAAAAATAACGATAAGGTAAGCTGGAGCAGCAGAGGTTATAATAAAATAAATCTATTTCTTTTAGTAATATACAGACAGAAGAGAAGACAATTTCTCAGTTAATGGAGGCACACTGAAGTATGCTTTAATAAAACATTAAATATATCACCTAGAAATCCTTCTTGTGTGCACGTATGCCTTCCTGTCAATCTGAAATTGATGGATATTGAGAGACTACTTTAACGGTGCATTTCAGTTCTTCAAAAGATGGTTCAAGACAGCGACAAGATAAAGTTCTTGGAACGTCACCCTTGGGTACAGATTTTCAAGAGACAGTTTCAATACCAGACATTTTGAAAGTGAATATATTCCTTATCAGCTGTAGTCGAGATGTTTTTCACTTGTTGACACTTGTGAAAATTCTGTGAACTGTGATTTAAGCTTTTTTATTATATTTGTTATTCTGTCCTACTTCAAATGTTTCTTCTTTGAACAATTTATGTCCATTCTCTGATCAGACTGGTGAGTGTCAGGGGTGCTCAGTCAGACAGGCATCTTATCACTGGGGCAATTTTGCAGATGTTCTCTGATATCTTCTCTGGCCTTTGTCTGCTCTCATCCCCACTGTACTAAGCTTTTTCCAATAGTTCAGTAAGTTGTATTACTAACAGCTGGCATCTCTCCTTGTTTAGAGCAATTAACCACTACTTTTTATTTTAAAATTTATATTTATTCATTTTAATGCTCATGAAAGGTATAATTAAAATAATGAGAACAACATCCTCAATTTAGCATTCAAGCCTCTAGTCCACTGGAGCCAGACGTTTTCTGCCAATAATACTCAGGAAGCAACACACTATGAAATACTGTACATTAATTGTTTCAGCAAGACTGTAAGGTACTAACCAATATAACCTGATTTGAAGCGCACGGAAGTCAAAGAGACCCTTTTCACAAACTTTGGAGATTATTGCCTAAGAGTAAAGGTTAAAACTATCATTGCAATAATTCCACTGGCACAGAATAAAGATAGAATATGCGTATTGGCTGAAATCTGAGTATTACCAAAATGTGCGCATGCTGAACCATGTATTTGGTTTTACAAATAGCTATAAAGAAAGAAAAAAAAAAAACAGAGGAAAAATCCTTATAGCGGAAAAGAAAGAGCAGACATCCTAAAATGGTAAAGGAAATCATTTTAGATAATCATCACAATAAAAGCAAATGATGGGATAATCCCCCAAAATATTAAATATTAAGAATGAGAATATTATTGGCACTTGGGGCTTAATCACAAGAAAGTTTTGTTTTCATATATTCAATAATTTTTCCATTATTATTTTCAATATGCAAATTAAATTTTAATAAGCATGTATTTTTAACTAAGAATAAATCTATTCCTTATGAACAGTATTATGTGTATGGAGACAATTGTACCTGTTCTATTTCTAGCAGAGCCAGGAAATTAAAAAAATGAGATAAATGATAGGGGAAAAAACAGCAAAAAAGTATGCTGCAATCTTCATTTTGCCGTAATTACACAGAACTAAGTTACAATAGATGGAAGTTCTCATCTAAATCAAGACCCAAAGACTCCCAGCCTGTACTCGGTCATAAGGGGAACTGCATTTCAGCCAGGTGTCCATGCTTAGCTGGGTAAGCGATGTCCTGCGGTGAAAAGCATCCCGTATTTTCATTGTGAGGAGCAGGCTGCAGGGGGAATGCGCTGAAGTCTAGGGCTGAGCATGAGGACACCACTGCCATACCTGTGGTCTGTTTAGGCTTCTGCAAATATCCCCCTGCCTGAAGTCTTGTGGGACCATTCCCGTGGGCATCTGAATCCATTTGCAGACACCAGGAGGCAGCTTCAGGGGTTGACTCTGCACAAAACGTGCAGCGGGAGGCACACAGCCGCATCAACCGCCCCTCGCACCGTCCGGCACACCAAAGGTAACGACTCCTCTCAGCCTTCTCTTCCTCCAAATGCAGCTCAAGCTTTTTCATCGCCTCCTTCGAGGGTGCCATAATCAAGAGGTGGCGTGCCCTCATCTTGCCCTGCTGCAGGTGGGCGGCTGGCGCAGAGGCCGAGGGCGAGGATGGTCCTCCCTCCTGTCCTTCCTCTCCGGCAGCAGGCAACAGCTGGAGCAGCCTCGGTGCCCGGGGCTCTGGCACAGGTCGCGTGCCCTGGCCCTTCAGTGACGTCCCCCCCAACACGCGCACTAGTTATTTGCCTGTGCTTAAAGTCAGTCCTCATTTGTGGCCTCTCACTTGGGAGCAGGGAACCCCATATTCTGCTCCATGCTGAAATACTCTGTTTTTCAAATGTATTTCATTCTATGACCAGTGAATGTAAAACACATACAAAGTCCTTGGAACAAGGTTGGAAATGTCACCTCCATCTTCTTAGCGCTGCAGGGTCTATATTCCTTCGTGGAACTGAACTTACCTGCTTCCTCACATGAAGGAGCAGCTGCTATTCCCTCTGATAACTGTTAATTCCATATTTTGCTCCTGGGCATGTGTAGCTACACACAAGCCCGCTCCCTACAAATAAGACTGTGAAGTTACTGTTTAGCTCCGTGCTTTTTGTGCAAGCAATCTTGCAGTTTATAGTTTAGCAAAATGTCCGCCTGTAAAGACACCTTTAATTTCTAACTTTCCCATGGAGGCAAGAAATACTTTAAAAATTAACCCACACTTATGACATTAACTCTAAATCATTTCATACCTTGACAATACTGAGAGGTGATAATGCAAAAGTAACAGGCAGCTTCTTCAGGCTGATATAATCTGAATTAATTCAATCAGACCATGTGTAGCCTGTCTCAGAAAAAAAATGGAGTATACACCAACTATAAACAATGTTTGATATGTATCTCATTTTATATAGTCTAATTTTTTTACATTAATTTGTTTCTACCAATTTTCTGGATAGCACAGTATCATATACAGTTTACATGCATAATTATATATTTTTAACAGAAGTTAATATTAGATATTGCAGAAAGACCTAAAAAATATACATCAGAGAAGCGCTCCTTTACAATGAAGTATCATCATCTTACATAAATGTAGTGGAAATTGTAGATGCATATTTCAAGAAATCCATTTAACCAATACAATGTAAGCGCATCACCTGCTAAGATGAAATACAAGCTCCATTTTGAATCTTTACTGATACCACTTAGCTCTGTTTTATGAGCAAAACTGTTCTAGTGACTTATAAAAATAACCTGTATTCACAGTTTCACCACAGGGTTCAATAGATTCATTGGCTTTGGAGAATTTCTTTGTGGAAGTAGCTGGCCTGTCTATGCAAAACAGAAACCAGTCATCATTTTTTGCATTGCATTTATGGCAGTTAGACAGGAATGGATGAAATGTTATTCTTTCTCCCACATCAAACTGTGTTCAAGTTTCTGTGGTAACCTCATCTGTTCTGAGAAAAGAAACAAAGGGTGAAACTATTCACCCTGTTTTGCCCTGTTTCCCCTTTTCTTTCTTTGATCCATGTAAAATTGCTCCACTTCCTTCTGTCCCCTGTTTCTCCTTTCAGTCTTCACATACCTCCAGGTCTAGGGAAATTTCCCTCACTGTATTGGTTTCCCACTGGCTATTAAGATGATTCTGAAGTGTAATGAGTAAAATTTAAATATTTTCAGGCACTTAGCCTTTGTGATTTTATAGGTTCATACTTTAAGTCAGCTGAACCTAAAAACCTGCCAAAAATTCTAAGAAAAATACTCAGGATTGGCCACTATAACTTACATGGTCCTGGGAGAAGATCTTCCTCAATGACTGCTTGAAAACTCTGGGATATGCTCCAGCAGAATCTTAGAAATTGTATCAGACACAGCCCCAAATAGATATAAATTATACACATCAAAAAGATCTCTAAAATGCCTTTAAAGAGTTAGATTTGTTCCTGTCAAAAAGAAAAGATTACAAACTGTGTGAACTAAGCGTCAAAAATGTTTATGTACTAAAAAGTAGTTTTCACTATAGACCTCAGATTATTGGTGATACAGAGACTAGAAAACAGCACAAATAATGTAATTCTCATTTTGTTGTCTTTGGATTTCTGTTTCATTCTTCTCTACTTTCAGGCTCAGCTTAGTCCCTGTCTACGTGCACAGCGTTGTGGAAATCAGTGTGAATTTGGGCTTTATTAGAACCCTTTCTGCTGAACAATTTTGCAAACACCCACTTCATCTTGAAAGGTAAATACTACAAAATACCACAGGAGGTGTTACGCCAAGTCAGTATGTAATGCCGCAGTGCATAGGGATGGCTGTAGGTAGAGTTTTCATGAGGGCATAAAGCACCAAGTGCTTTTATAGGTGTATTAACACACAGAGACCGGACAACTACAGTTAATGACCATCATTTTTGATGCGATATAAATGTCTAGTTGCTTCCAGTAACCTCAGATGAAAAATATTGTTGTATTTTGTTCTCTGTGCGTTCTCCATGACATGATTTAATTGTACCATATATCAAGCTTTACAGGACATTTCTATCAAGTGTCTAATCGGAACCGTACAGGAATCAGAAATGGCATTCTGGCTTTACACCTCCACAAAGCTTTATAGCTATACACTGACTAGCAAAAATAAAACTAATGGAATTTCTTTTCGTACAGTCTATTTGATACTTTGTGTCTCCATTAACTTTTATGATAAAAGGAAATCTCTTTGCAACTCTGTGTCTACATCTTGCGAATAGGACACATCCAACTGCAGAGCATGCTGTGCCACTTGTTTTTCATTGCTGTAAGCTGCCTGCTCTCATCCATTCACTCCTAATACCTTTCTTATACCAGGTGACTGTACTTGCATCAGGTGACACCAAATATTCAGAAGTTGAACTTTTTCTGAGGAAAGCACGTAAGTATTTTGACATGTTTATATGTTCCACACCCTCAAAAGTGTACACTTCACTATTTTCCAGTTAATGACATCATTAATAAATCAATAAACCACTTTGATCCTGTTTTGATAAACTACATGAACTGAGCATTTTTTCCTGTGATAATATGCAAGACAAGAGAATACACAGGAAATATTTGATAAAAGTGGATGCAACACTTGTGTTAAAAAATAAAAACCACATCTTCAAAAGCACTAGATTAAGAGAATAAATGATATTATGTATGCAGTTGTGTAATTACCCAACTGATAGTAATTATCTTGTTCACACACCAAATCAATATATTGTCATGCAACTTCAAGAATATTCCCCACAGCACATCCCCGCACATTTCGAGCCACTCACCTCTTCTCTGAGGCTTTGGAATTAAACTACCCAGCAGTCACCCTTACTTATACAGCAAAAATTTCTGTTCTATGAGCCTGGTGGGTTGCTCTGAATAATGCAATGAAGAACTGACTATCTAAACATGCAGCTATTTTGATGTTCAGTTTTTTAAGAAGTGTGGTACAAACCAAATGGCTGCATATTTTCTCCTAAGCTACTTAATTAGAAATGTTGAAAGAATTCTTTTGAGATGCAGCTTATTCCTTTGTGATCAAACACAGTCAAATGAATTGGTACTTCTTGTCGAGGCTTTACATTAGACACAAATTTCTTCCATGCAAATTGTTTTGAAAATTGTCACAGTATTTCTGCCCACATGTGGATCAAGGAATCTGTGCAAAAAAAAGTATTAAAACAGTCTATTTCAGTAATAGGACTACTTTCAAAATGCATTAAAAATGCAACTCTTATTGATGTCATTGCTTCTAAGCATCTATAAATGCAGACAGCAAAACTGACTTGACTGAAGTCTTCAGAGTTGAAATAATTCCTTAAAAGTGCACTCAGTGTTAAAAATAAATAAATAAATAAATAAATAAATAAATAAATAAATAAATCCTTGAATTTTTATGGGGTAACTTTTAAACTCTGTAATTCTTAAAAACATGCAAACAACCAGGGCAGAAAGTATGAACTGACACTACAGGAATGGCTACTTCAGGGGAAAAAGAGTCACAGAGACAGAAAGCATACATACCTAGATATTTAGAAAGTAGTGTTTATTTGCTTTCAGTTCAGTGAATTGTTAGCACTCCTGAGAGTGAAGAACAGATAGCCCAGAACCACAATGATGTAGAGTAGTGCATCATGCCTTCACTTCCAAACACATGCAATAAAGATATTGCAAGTATAACTGAACCCCCTGTGGTCTTTCAGCACCCGTCCTCACCTACTTGTCGACATTAGTAGATTCCATGAACGCTTTCTGAGAGCTGATGCATCTGGGAGATTTTTTTTTAACTCCACATCTCTTACCGAAGCATCTAAAAGATGTGGAGAAGGAGCCTAATGCTGGATTCTCAAACACAGCCTTACCTTTGCCTTTAGTCTGCTGTCTCACTTGTTTCAGCACTGTGTGTAGCAACGGGGCTTTCGGGGCCCGCAAGGAGAAGCGCAGGCGATGGCAGAGGCAGGCGCTCCCCGCAGCCACACAGCACTGAAGGCCAGCGTATTTCCATTTTGCTGGTCTACATTTTGCCAGCCTCAGTCACAGCCTCCCTCTGTCAATATCTTCAGTCCCAGCATCTGAAAAAGGACACTTCTGAACCAGTAACCGTTTATGCTTTGGGAAGGTAATATCTCTCTCTCTACCACAAATTATTCTTTTCTTCCTAGTGTGAGGAATACCTCATACGATACAGAAGCTGAAAAACTGGGTATGCTTAGACTATTATAAAGAGCAGTTAAAGGAGCACCTGGGAATATGGCATGTTTCCAGATCTGATTTCCTTTCCAGAGAGGAGACTATCAAGCTGTGCCCAGAAATGCCTGCAGGATGCTTGTGAATAACCTCTTTTAGCTTTCCCCGCAAAGTACTAAGTTGCCAAGCGGCACAGTAATGCTGCATCAAACCAGAACGTGTACCTGGGCGAGGGAGATCTGGTGTGACTGAAAGGGTAACATCCAACAGTGCCAGCGCTGTCCTTGCAGATTTATTTCTTGAGTTCTTTTCTGCTCTAAGAACTGTGCATCCAGTTCAAACACTTTCTTGCATAAATTTTAATTTCCCTGCTTTTAAATTAATTTGGAATCATTTATATAGTGGTTAGTATCACTACGGTGCCTTGGAAACTTCAATGATCACATCTTTTACAGGTCATGCAAACATTAGCATTGAAAGTGTTGCTGAACGCTTAATAAATCCTGACAAGGAAAATTCCATTTTCTCTTCTTCCTAGTCATGAGGAATTGTTCATCATTTCCAGCTCATGAGTTCTCTGTTAGATAAAAAACACCGACTGAACAGGTTTCAAATATTGATATTCTTATGATTATTACCTAGAAGAAACATTTTGCGCAGTTAAGTTCGGGATCTCTTGTAGACATCATAGATGAGGTAAGGAATGACTTTTATTAGGTCTAAGAGGTAAAGGTAAAGGAAAAGATGAACTGTTACTCCCACTTTAAATGTCAATAATTGATATAGTAAGAGATTCCTCGGTGACACTGAAATTGAGGCAAAAATGGGAAATTTCTCTGGTTTCAGTCAAGTCTTAGTCAAAAGACTATGCCTCTTCTTCAAAGGGAAAAGTAATTGTTTTTATAGATGCAAGGTTTGCAACTGATGAGAAGACTTAATTTAAACAGTATTCAGCATCTCTAATTTTCTGTATAAAATTATTTGTTAATTTAAGATTTTGCAAACAAACTCGCCATGAGAGAACTACCTAGACATGAAAACAGTTGCTCACTTCTACTTACTTAAATTTATTATTCAATGGATCCCAATACCTTATTCTTTTTCTGTTTATTTACATTTCGAGTGAATAATAGCAAGCTATCACTCAATCTCTCACTTCACTGAATTCCTTCAAAACTGTAAAATGAAAAACACAGTAAGTAATATTTAAATTGAAGGTCTTTACCAGTCATAGTTAAAAATGAAAGCTGCAGCAATCGTTTGCAAATTGATCAATACATATTCAACTAGAGGCAACTCTCTTTTCTCCAATCTGTCCTCATTACACACGCTACAGTGGTGACATACATTAGCTTCTCCATTAGGGAGTTAACACGATCAAGTTCCCGCAGGCCAACGCAAGTTGTCACTTCATATTGTCTTTTCCTTTGGACACAACTGTTTCCAGTTTTCTCTGGATGACACAACACAGAGTGCAAAACTGTAGGAAGTCAGAAGTAGTCATCACAAGGAGTTTTAAGACACTTAATTAAAAAGGGCAGAAATGTGCAAAAAATGAGCAAGACTCACACTTTTCTTCTTCATCATGTCAGCGTAGACATAACTGAATCTGGGAAGCCAGAGAAACTGGTCTAACAAAATATGCAACCCATAGACAGCTATCTCTAAATGAGGAATAAATGTCTTTCCTAGTCTGCTGCTACTGAGGAATAGCAAGCTGTGGCCATTTTCATAGAGGTTTATAACTAATTCATTAAGACTGCGTGACCGTATTCTCTGAGGCTGCATAACCACCATGACATTTCATATAACACACAAGATATTGTTAAAGCACAACAACAACCAGCTTGTTCACCTGCTGAATGTATGAGCCTCTGGATGAATGCATTAGTGTAAGATGATGTAATACCTAAAACAGTTACTGAGAAAAGCACTGGCACATTTGCAGTACTAGATTTTTTTTGAATTGCACCAGTTAAGCCACCTATAAAACAATTTGAAAGACGTTGATAATAAAGTGGTTCATTAATTTTGACTGCATGAAGCAACTGATATAATCACCAGTAGAGAACAAATTATTGCATATGCAGGAAAGCATGTAACCACTATTAAGTCAACATATTTCATATGTGGACACTGGAAAACATGGAAGTAACAGGAAACAAGATTCTTACATGCTTCCAATGTCTCCATTTAAATATTAACTACTGTAGTTTGCTACCAAAATACCTTTAGCTCTGTTGCTTGCTAAGTTTCAAGACAATACATCAACAGATTTGCATAATGCAACCTAAATATTTTTTGACAACCCGTATGTTCATTTCTTCCCTTGAATTACTCCTGATGCTGTACTATCTCTTGGAGTGATGCTCCTTCCTTCAGCTGGCCAAGAGACCTCACCCCAAAATCCATCCCTTTCTCACTTTGGTGGGGGCAGGAGGTCAATAAAAGGTAGCTTGAATTCAGGAAACTCAAAATAGTGCAAAACGACAGTTTTGTTGTTAATTTCCTCAGCAACATACAAGATTAATTCAGCTTTTGATTCCGGCTCTGGAGCTCACTCCTTACCTTTTGGAATATTCCATGTTTTGTCTCAGGATATGCCCGTAATTCAGTAAAACTCCAGCAGGAAGGCCTTTGGGAAAGCATCAGTTCTTCTCCTCTTTACTGTAAGAGAGAAGTAAAGACAGGCAAGATGTATAATTTTCTTGGGGCCTGAACTACAAACTCCTGAATGAATTCTGCAAATTTAATCTTTTTGCTTTCCTACCTCAAAACACATCCCTAACACTGTCCCTATCTCCTTGTCTCCTTGATACTTTGTCTCACCTAAATACTGATAGGCGCTGCACAGGCCAGCGGGGGGCTCAGGATGGTGCAGCCCATAGAAGAGGGGTTTGCTCTGGGGTGCTCCCCAAGAGTTAAGGAACCCCGGGTGCACCATGGCCAGAGTCACAACACTATGGCATTGCTATAGCCCTCCAGTGATCCCATGAGTGCCGAGCGAATCTAGTCAGCAAAGGAGAAGTGACAGCGCAGATTCACACCGTGAACATCTAGGTACCGTGGAACTTTGCACAGGGTCATCTGCTGAACATCCGTACTGGTATCTGTTGACCATCCATACTGATATTTGTTGACCATCCTGTTGACCATCCTGTTATCAGCTGAGGCCATGGGTTCTGTTGTGTAACCGTGGTCCAGCATTGTTCAAATGGATAAAGAACTGAGCCCAGGAAGGATAAAAGGGAGTAAGCCACAAACCTTGGTGTGGACTCGGACTCACCGTCAGCTGGTCTGCAGACCCGACAACCCACCCATCAGTGGGGACGCCCCTGATGCCAACTACCAGGGAGAACATGAATCATCCCGTTGCAGCTCGAGCGCAGTGAGAAGAAACTGGGAAAAACTATACCAGAGGGGAGGCCCCATAAGGACAAGGAAAGGGTGAGAACGGTTGTTGTACCATGCATCCGTGGCTTAACTGTAGAGCTCCGATACATGTTTTTAGTTCTGTTAGTTTTGTTCTACTTGTAATTGTTTGGTGTTAATTGTTTAATGTTGTCCACTGTCATATGTGTAGAACTGCTTAGCTCTAATAAATTCTTACACTTGAAAAACGATGATCTCTCAAGTTCAGTGTGACTATTCCCAGAATCTGAAAGAATCAGCAGGGTGTCCTTACCATGAATTTTGTCACTTTGCCACATATCTAATTCATACCTTCTTTCTCAACTCAAGAAAGATATTCTGAAACGACCCCCATTTGTTAGGTGTAATTAACTACTTTTGGAGCATTTCAACATCATCTGCTTTGAAAATGAGGTTTAGACATATGGCTGAAATGGAGAATGGCAGAGCACTGTTTTTGGCTTAGAGAAGAATGTTTTCTGCATTTCATGGTCTGCTCAATAAATATTGCAAAATATTCTGTGTGAATGAGTTTGCAGTGGGAAGGAGACACCATTCATGATGAGAAAAAGCAAGGATTTCAGAACTCACTCAATAGCATACAACCCAAATGAATACTGCAGGAAGAGGATATGCAATTAAGAAATCCCAGAGAAAGAATGTAACATAGGGTTTTTAGTCATTTAGCCCACCACACTCTTAACCTTAGACCTCTGCCTGACTGCTGGTGCATTTTATAGCATTCAGAATGAGGATAGCTGACAGTTTTTCTGAGCTCTCTATCCTTTTCTGTGAAACTTGTACTGTGCACAAAAGAGAGCTGAAAATAATTCATTTTCTATTAAGTTTCTCCACACTTATAGTTGGAGGCACCAGTTGCAGTTAGGAGTGTAGGCTATGACAAATAACAACTAATTGTCCCAATCAACTTGCAACAAAAAGGCTGGGTCTTATTTTTGCCTGAGTTTAAAATAACAGATTTTTGTGCTGTGCTTATGTAGCAGCATGAATCAACATGTACATCAGGTCTGTCACTTACAGTATATATGTTTCTTAACTTTGCATTGTTCTACCTATAAAACACAACTCCTTCAGCTGAAAAGTAAATTGTTAGCTTATGATCTTTTATGTCCTGACAGAAACAATTATGCCCAACTGAACAAAAAAAAAAAGTCTTTCTTAATTATCTTGTCCAGTGAGTCCCATGGTATAGTCAAGCTTTGTAAACTTGTTATAAGAATTAATTAGAAAAAAAATCCTTGAAAACAAATTTAATTATATGGCCTCTAAAATGTCTACAGCAGGGAGATAATACCATGAGGAAAAATATGGTAGACGTTATTTGACAAGGCAGAACAAAGATGTTCTACTTTGGCCTTATATGAAGATGGTCTAACAGTAAAAACATTTGTAAGTCAAAAAGAGGACAGAATAAAAGGAGAAGAACAAGGCCGTGGAGATAACCTCTGTAAGACAAGGACTTCAGCTTTTTTCCATTACTCTTACAAATCTTGCCCTTTTTACATAATTTGCAAAATCCCACTCAATAACCATATGTGATGATTTATAAGATGTCGTTATTGAATTCTTTCCTTAAAAAAAACTTTACAATTTCTCTGATACGGCCACATCTATCCTTTCCCATGGTGGGAGAGATGAAGTGCGGGGAGAGATGAACTGATCTCGCAGCCCTGTCTGTTCCCGGATCTGCTGGCCTTTCCAATAAACATCTTTGCAGATGAAAGAGAAAGGCAACAGCTCCCAGCTGGCACTGCTGTTAGGGCTCAATGAAAAGTGAAGATCAGGATTGATGAAATATTTTGTCAGTTCATGGTGAGTTCATCTGACCAGTTCATCTGACCTAAAAAAATTTAATTTGAAACATTTTGAAATCTAATACTTAAAAAGACCATTATTGAAAACACTTTTTTAAAAACAGTTCTAAAATAGCAAAATGAAGTTATTTTAACCATCTTCAATGGTTTAATTTTTCCAATGAAAGGTTAGTTATTGATGCAGTACTAATATCTGGCACCGCTGCAGCCTGACTGTACGTTAGGCTGTACAACTGCTGCAGTACTTCTGCACATAAGGCCTTTGTACATTAAGAATAGAAAACTCATCTGCTAATTATTTTATTTATAAAGGAAAGCTAGCTTAGAATAAATTCTGAGAGCTTCATTGTCAATATTACTTCCATGAATTAACCCTTATCACAGCCACAAACTTCTGCAGTCAATTTTCATAACACACGTACAGATGAAAGACTGACACCCACTGTGGAATGGGTATCATGGATGCTTTTGCGGCTACAAAATTTGAAGTCAAAGCAAGAAAACTATCACATGCAAATAACAGTTCCTTTATGTAGCATTCTAGTGTGCAGTGCGCTCTTCTGTAGCATTTGAGCAACAGTTTTTAGCCCATTCTACCATTTTTTGCCAGCTAAGATGCTCAGAACATCATAAAGTGTCCTCCCTCCTCGGGAAAGGAGACATCTCACTGTGCCGAGGTGCGGTAATACAGAGGTAAAACTGTCAGAACTGCTAGTGGCGCTTAGATGCATGTTCTTCTTTCTCTCTCTTAAAAAATGAAAGCTTCCTTCACCAGAACAGTCTGTTAGAATACTGAAAAGAAAGGTAAATACGAATTCTAGCTGAAATAAACATCCATACATTTGTGTCAGGGCTGATCTTGTCTTCTTGCTATCGTGGAAGGGAAACATCGCAATATCGGAAAGCCACAAGGTAGATCACAAAGGAGGAACACCAAAAGTCACGATACTAAAAGCAGCAGTCGCAACGAAACAATCACAAGCATAAACAAGGGGCTTAATCCCCGTCTAGTGGGCAAGAGCACACTGGGATGAATAACAGTATGAGAAAACACAAAATCAGCTCACAATCAAGGTGTGAAGAAAACAGGACACTGAAGTAGTTACACAAACTTCTAAAACACCACTGAAAAGAAGATTTAGAACCTATGAGGATGGCTGTACATGCCTGAAGAAATATAGACTCCATTTGTATCCTGTGGGATTACTCGTGTCAGTTTGTTTCCTTTAAGAAGATATGACAACTATAAATTATATATTATCACCTTAGTTTCATTAGTCTTGTATTTCAGCTGTACCTTGTACATGTTAGACTTTTTTGACATTATAAAAATGCCTATCCAGATATTGAACAGTAAAAAAAGTCAAAGCTAAAAATAATTTGATCACGATTCCCAAACTTTTGACAATATTACTTGCAATGAGTGAAAATCCTGTAATTCACAGTGACAGTATACAACGGGAATTCCCCTCATTCAATCCAAAGTCACCCTGGTGTGACTCAGTTTCTTCCGAACAATGGTAACTGTGATTTAATGCTTTATGGGAACTGTGTACAGTACAGATATTCTAAAAAATATTTACAATATTTGAGGAAAACACTACTTAAAACTATTATTAAATGTGGATAACACTGATAGGCTGCATCATAATGACTTTTAAAATAAAGGAACTATACCATTGTTGAAATAAGATAAATCTGATGTTATAGTTTGGTGGCCTTAAACTGTTTCCAGTTGTTTTAAACGAAAAGGGAATCCAAAGAGACAAATACTTTCCCAACTATATAACACACATCTTAAAGAAATATCATGCTCAGGCACATTAAGCAACATATGGTTTTATGAAAAAATGGACATTTGTACTGCACAGATGTGTACTGAATTTCCTTCTGGCTAATACAGTAAGTATTTTATTTTAGACAGCTAGAAAGAAAAATCTTTCTCTCCTCAGATTCTTGTTAAATGAGAAGCCTGGTAATAATGAAACAGAAATACAGAAGATGTGACGTTTCCAGCCCAAATCTGAACATGGTTACAGTCTCCTTGTATAACGGGTTATAACTTAATTTCTTCTTCTGTATATTGCAAATTTTAAATGAAGCCCAATGAGAGACTAGATGAAGACTGAAGACAAAATGTAATCCTTTTCCTGAACATTTCAATTCCATGGTATCCTGTTTAGGTTTTCAATTCAGTTCATCAAAAGCAACTATTGTTAAGGAACAAAATGGTAACAAAATAGCTCCTAATGACAGAAAGACATAGAAGACAATAATTAACAAAGTGACTTGCCACAATCAGATAATCAGAACAGCTATGTGATTTCGTTCACCTGATGCATCAGAAGCATGGATAGGGCTGGGTGGTTGCACAGGGTAAAAAAAAGAAAAGCTGTCTTTTTTTTTTTTCCTGAGACACCTGGAGGTCTGAGTAATTAAAGGAAATGGCATATCTTGACATGGTATTGTGGAGTTTTTGCATATTCCTGTTCCTCCTGTAAGGATGGTTTTGCTCGTTATGATGCACTGCAATTTATAGTCTAATATACTAGGGAAATCAACACTGCTTTTAGCATTACTGCATCTAAAAGTGGGCTGCTGTAGCTCATGATTTCTGCACCTGGACAATATGGGACTTCTGCTGAGCTGGGTAGCCTGCCCTGATTGCTTAAGCTAGCTCTGGCCAACTAAGAGCATAGGAAAAATTTAATGCAGACTGTATCAAGTATGCAGACATCCCAAAATCATCCCATAAAAAGCAAACATGCAAAACCCAAATTCTAATTCTATTTTTTGGTGATAATTTTTATTTAATGCCAGTTCAATTCCAACTCAAATTTGAATTTACACAATATGATCTGGATCTGAAATACTCCTATTAGCTGTGACTGGTGTTTGCTCTCGTCCCTTACGCTAACCAGAAAGGGGCAGGTCCCCATAAGATTGTTTAATGTTCATTCAGCCACCTAATCCTTTCTCATCTTTTAGTTAAAAAAATGGGCTCTCCCAGAGACTACAAATGATTTCTGACATAACAAGACATTTTACCAAGCCTCAGACCACTTCTTTAGTACACAGTATAGGATTAAATGATTTTTCAGTTGAATCTTGGATTGTTACAGGAACATTAAAAAAAGAACACAAACAGCTTGCCCTGTTGACATCTGCAGTGCTGTCAGGTTTTTGAAGATCTGTCTCAATTCAATGATTAAAGGACAAACATATGGAGGAAAAAGCTGGGGATCACTCCATGCCAGTGATTCTCAAAACTCTAAAGTCGTAAAGACTTGCCTAAAAATGAGCTTTTCCAATGCCAGTCTCATCCCAACCTCTTCTTACCAGCTGGGGCAACTTGGCACTCCTGTACCCTCAGGGAAGGTTAGTCCAGGGCATAAGTGCTGTGGGGCAGCAGTCTGGCGTTGTGGCTGTTGTCTCACATTGCCTGCGTGCCCACATGGCCTAGAGTTAGCTCGTGCTCCTGCACCGGTGTCCCAGCTGGGCTCTGCAGGTCCCTTGCGCTGAACGAGTTCCTCCATCGCCTGTTCAGGGAGGTCCTCCTACACCCCAATTACGGACTCCCAGAAAGCATAAAGAGGATGTAACATTCATGTTCTAGCACAGTTTTGGTATGTTAATGACCTGAGCAGCTTAAAACTGAGCAGTAGCAAGCTGCTCTCCAGAGATTCCAGCTTGGATGGTAAAAGTCCCTTGAGCCAAGCTTATACAGAAACTAACACTTACCAGCTTGGTTTGGTTGAAAAGAATACCCAACCACTGCCAATATCTACATATTTGCCATTAGAAAGTCAGTTATTTCATATGAGACTAAGACCAATTCAGAAGCAAAATGTCTTTTTTTTTTAATTACATTTAAGAACTGTTCTTTTCTTGACAACTTTCTCTGCTGACTTCTGTTTGCTTCTTTCTAGTGATTGGGGCTCAAAGCATGTTTTTCTGTTTGTTAATTTGTTTCTAAATGCAAAGAAGCTTTCCTTGCCAGGTAGGCTTTTCTAGTTCTTGCAGCTTTATTTTAAACAAATCTTGGTTTCTGGTATGCATATCAATGTTGGGAGAACACTTGTTGGGTCACGAAGAGGGAATTACAAGTACGGCTGCGTATAAATCGCAGCAGTGGGTGACAGATTCTGCAAGTTGGTCATAGCCAAAATGTTAAATTTTGTGATTTCATTAGCCCAAGGATCACATCTGAATACAAATAAATATAATTTTATTCTTCAGAAATTATGCTTATTTGATATGTTCATTTCCAATAACCTTTAAAGGGGAAATCAGCCCTACTGTGCACTGAGTGTTAACTCCTCCAGACCACACCAGGAGAGGTATGCAGATTAGGAGCAGGGTAGAGCAGGGAGACTGAAAATTGTGGGTAGCTTACAAACACATTATTCTCATTTTTGTGAAGGAGATTGAGACAGCGAGCTTGAAAGCAAGTTGCCCAGGGATACTTATCAGAGCAATGCCCAAGCAGGAACAGAACCCGTGTCTCCTCAGGGCCAGCTAACGCTCAAGAACAGCTGTGTGATTACACACAGCATGGGGTCCTCCTGCCTCTTCAGCCCTCTGACCTCCTCCCAAAGGGTAAAAATGAGAAGGTCAGCATTTCCTCAGCAGGGCACATTACTGTGTTTTAAAATACTCTGTTTCAAGCAATAGGGAAGAGATTGGAGCTGTCGCAGCCCCATATGCCTTTAGTAGTTCAGCTATCCTGTACGAAATACTGGGGAGGTAAAATGAAATACTGTATTGAGGATGAGGTATAGCAATTACTGGCACAACTAGTGCTTCACTGCAGTGGTTTGTCCGTTACCATTTTACTCTTCTGCCACATGTCAGACAGCAAACAAAAGTACAGTGGAGTATGAAGGTTTTTTTAATATACAGATATATATACACACACACCCCTATACATACATACACACATATGTATTTTTTATATTATATATTTGTGCCTCAAACCAGAACCATGCCGAGAGGTTCCTGGGTAGAGAGGGATTTCTCAGGTGACTTTACAACTTCTCACCCCCCAGCACCTCTCAAAGATCTTCCTAAAGCCCTCTCTTCCCTGTTCTACCTCAGAGTTTCGGTCCCGACAGCCCCAGCACTCCCTAATGCTGCTCATTCTCCCCCGTATATGTTAGACCCTCAAAGACCTTCCATCCAGGACCTCCCCCTTCCTACCTTCGGGCTTGTCCCCCTTCCCTCAGGCTCCCGGCGAGGCTCCCCAGTGCGGTCTCACCTCCCCAAACAACTCCTCAGTCACTGCCAAAGTGACATCCTTTGGGTGTCTGAAGGCCACATCACCTCTTGCAATTACCTTCTGCTTCTATCAGAGGTGTCTGCCCTGCTTTCGCCAGACCCGCGCTCCTACGGGCTGCCAGGACGCCCTGGCCGCTGGCCCAGCCCAGCACCTCCCCAGCACACTGCAGCTTCTGGCAGGAGTTTCACAAGTCTGGACATAGGAATCATTAGCAAAGATACCCTGGGCCAGGATGGCAGGAAACCAGAAGATGCCAAGAGCAAGAGAGAGATCTGTTGGCAAATCTCCGAATTACTTGCGATCCCCACACACAGGATTGCCACCGCAATACAGAGCCACCGCGGCACACAGCAGAAGCAGTCTGCACAACGGGGACTCAGAGGTGACACTGGCTGGCTGGCCAGGCAGCTACCAGTATATCTGAAAGGCAGCATAGGAGGCTGAGATAACAGTTATTTCACACAAAGAAAGAGAGCGCTGTCCTTGGGACAAATATTTGTAATCTATTTCCGCAAAACATTCAGTGCCAGCGTCCTCCCGACCAGAGATCAGAGACGTTTCGTTTCTACTCCCTCTTCTGCTGTGGCTGTTTGGGCTAGAAGTTGAGCGGGCCCAGGCAGTACCTGTGTGACTAGTTAAAAATGGGCTGGTCCTTCACTCCCACTGTATACATGGACCTTTATTCTATAATCATTACGTGAAAGGGCAGGACACAACAAATCCTTGAAACTGTTCACTGGTGTTTCTTCTGCAGGACAAGGAAATAGATGCGCTAACATCAAAAGCTATCTTTTTAATACAAAATACTGCATTAAATATAGCTGAATGCAGCATGGTGTTCTCAGGCCACAGTACCTTACACTGGAAGTCTGACAGAGCTGCTAAACCGAGCAGGCTTAGGCAGGCACTTTAAAGGGCTTTCGGATCCTCCCTGTACCTAGTGGGATTTTCGGGGAATTGTACTAGGCATCCCTTGCCTCTCAGGCATTTAAATATTGAAAAAAATCCGTAGTTATAACGCAGACTTCTGAGAAGCATCTACGGGCATCAATTAAGCAGTACATGAATTTATTCTCTGCTTTCTTTCCCACTTTCCCCTTGGGGGCACTGACAGACAGTCTCAAAATTCTGTTCGGTTTTTCATCATCAGTTGTAAAATGTTGCGTGAGTGTTATTAGTAATCATGCTATTAGGTGACAGAAGCACATTATCAGGTACAGAACTAGTTAATACTTGAGATAAATCCATACAACTGATATATTGATTAATCAGAATAAAAACAGCTTGTGGATTCACTCACAGGCAATAATTTAATGTTTTTTTTATAAACAGATTTCATTTTGACAGAGCATTCAGAAATAAACCTTGTGAAAAGAGAAATGCTAACGTGACTAATAGCACAGTAGAGGAAGGGTAATGACATGCTGGTGGAAGAGCAATATTATATGAATGCTTCAGATTAGATTAGATAAATTAACTGTCTATAAATAGAATTCTGATTAAAATTTGAGTTCAAGATAAGAATAATATAGTTTTAGAAGCATATCTCTCCTTTCCTGACCAAGATGACAGCAAATTCTAGGGGAAATGAGAAAAGCTGTAAGGGCACAAAACACAATTACAGTGAAACTTCAGTTATTCCATTATTAGGGTAATTAGGGTAAATGAACAAGCATGAGATGCTGAAATTAATTTTTTAGACTTGCATTTTTAGAGGCGTTCTTCACAGCATAGCTAGATAGCAGAGTCACAGGAAGAGAAGCTTCTGATCAAGGCTCAGGACTTCGTTTGAAATGTTACAGTAAAAAAAAAAAAAAAAAAAAAAAGCTACCGTGTTGCAGGAATCATAATATCCTTAGATTCAGCTTCCTTGCCGGTGCAACAAACCCCCCCAAACACAGACGACAGTAAGGCTTACTCTCCAAAGAAAAGCTACACGAAAACTATGAAACTTGCTGGAAAGAAACCAAAGGATAAAATCTGTGCCGAGGTTATGGATACTATCGAAAGGTGCTGTATTGGCAGTTCAGTGTCAACGCGTACTTACCAAGACAGACTTGAAAAAGTACAAAATAAAACCAGCATGGCTAACTAGCAGGGCTAGTTAACTACAAATCTTTATTTCACCGATTCCAGCTGTATGAAAGAAGAGTAGAATATGTGCAAGTTTAACTGCTAGACGATTAAAGGTAAACTTAGCAAAACCTGAAGAAATAAACAGAAAAGGAGTAAGAAATTAAAGACATGTTTCTTTTTATTTTGTGAGGAAGCAGCAAGCCAGGACTAGGTGCACAGCATAAAGTTAGGAGAAAACTTTACCACTAGTAGCATTTAAAAAACAAAACCCCCTGCCAACACTTCTTAAACATGAATCCTGCTAACAGTTACTTTCCAAACTATGGCTTATAGCTGTGTTCACAGACATTAGAATAATTTACCAAAATGATACTCAATGAAATAGTGAACTATAGCAGCATTGCCTTTGTTTTCTCTAGTTTTTTCAGGTCTAACACTAGCTGAGACGATGCATTTCTCATAGCTTTTTCCTTGTCTTTTTACAAACCGAAGGCAACAAAACAGTGATCTGTACTGAGGGTCATAGTTTGAGCTTAATATTAGAGCTCTGAGAGTTAGATGCCCCTTTTGAAAGTTCTTCTGAATACCATATATTTCCATACAAAAAATCAAAACCCAGTATTTCTTAGTATTTGTGCAAGACTATTCTGCCAAACCTGTGTTTTCTATATGCATCTTTCACATTCTGCTTGTCTCAAATTGATTCACAGGATGTTAAATCTCCTCTAAAAGTCCTAGAAAAATTGATGCTATTCCTTGCTATATAATTCAAGTACATGTCTGTACACATCTAGTCTTAAGTTATGATGTTGTTTTAAGCAAGAAAGGCCCCAGTGATGTTGAAACTGGAAATACACAGGAGATAAGACAGTTCAATAAAGCATGTGGCATGAGCAATGTGGTGTCTGGCTTATCTGTGAGAACTGAAAAAGGCAAATACTTTGGAGGCAGATGTTTTCAATTAACACAACTGAAAGAGCTCAAAATTATCTGTTCAAAGAGAATCTTCCTGAAACCTTGAATTAACTGCACACAAAGCATGGAAATTTCACCAGTACAGAAACACTGGTCCAGCAATTTAGGGAACAATCTTATCTCTCTACCCTTAGTATTGCACAACCTAGTTCATTAAAGAAGTCTTTCAGGAAGAAAAGGACTTGGCAAAAAAGGCAAGTAGTGCATCTCTAGCAAAAATGTGAAACAGTGAAAAACGTCCAAGCATAAAACATCCACACAGTGGTAAATGTCAATTTTCCCTCTTTGGTTTTCATCACAATTTGCAAGCCAGGTATTGGAGAGAACACGCCAATTCCAGTATCGTAACACAAACATAATGTGCCTCAGCGCAAAACAAAGCACTTTACCTACTCATTGGCAAAAGCGCTTACAAAAAGCTTCTGCCATGGCACTTGCATCAATACTGCCTACAGATTATCAATGGCTTTTTGTTGCTCCCTTGCATGGTGAGAATCTAGCACTAAATAATTTTAACTGTTGAGAACAGAATAAATCCAGCAAAAGCAGATATATATGATGACCCAGGAAGCCCTGCATCTTCCCTCTCTTCCACCTAGTTAACAGGGAGGGGATGCAGAAGGAGGGGACGTGGCAGGCCTTTTTCTTCTCTATCTTGATCTCAACCTATCCTAATAAAACCTTTGAATTATTGCAGAAAGTTATTTTAGTATAAACTGTCAGAGCTCTCTCAAAATACAGGATCTGTGGCTTACCTAAGGGTCAAAAGAATACCATTATTTTATTGTGCATTCTTCTATCATAACAGACATCTGGGGCTAACGAATGATGATTCTGCACAGTACTATAGTGAAAACATAAATCCATGCAGTCAGTTTATTAAATACGTCTGATTTATAAACATGAACCATTCACAACTTCCACACTGATGGAAACCACTCTACATTTAAAATTTTAAAATGCCTCTTCTCCCTTGCAGATACGAGCTCATGTAGAAACACAAGTTAGTCCTAGGTGTATCACCTTTTGCAATATGCATTACACCACAAATGTCATCTGAGCATTGAAATGCAGCAGTGCGGTTTGCATGGCCAAATGGATGACACTGTTGCGCAAATCAGTTGTGCCCCCCCCCCCCTTTTTTTTAAGCAGAAGCTATCTGGAGTATTTATGACTGCATGATTGAGCTGTGACTAATCTCTCTGGAAGATGGATTAATTTCTTCAAGCACTGACTGAAAGCGAACAAGAGGGTGAAGTGTATTTAAAGTAAACCACTTAACTTTGGGCTGATATGGATGAAGAAAAAGGGATCCATTCTGTTTTGTCAAGACTTTCTTCTAATAATCTCCAGAAGAAGTCAGTTAAAAAAAAAAAAAATCTTGCAGCAATGATATCTTAAGAAGCTACGAACTGCTCATCATAGTTTTAGAGGCGTTCCATTTACTTTTTTAACACAGATTCCTGAATGGTTACATATGGAAGTAAGATGTTACCATTAGGTTACAAGGATTTTCCACAGAGTTGCTTTCACTTGGATCTTAACTACTTTTACAGAATGTAAATGAACTTTGTAAAAGGCCAGACTGGAATACAAAACAATTTGTTAATACTGAAAGAAATATAAGAAAAATTTCCATCTAGCTTGTGTTGTGTTTGGGGGAGACATATGTAGGAATTAGAAATTTGACAAAATGTGGAGGGGGAAAAAAATGGAAATAAACCCAGAGAACCAAATGAACATTTTAAAAAATAACAAGGACTGACAGCAAAATGTAGTGAAAGCATTTAGTTCAGCTTGGTTTTGAAAACTTGGACCAATCTGAAAAGTGACAGAATAGTGAAGCACCAGCCTTGGGGCATCAGAGAAAGTTTCAAAGATTAAGTTGTTTTCCTCATAACTGACTTCAATACTGAGTTTGCAGCGTGGGCCGACAGAGCACTGGGCACTCGATTACAAAAACATCTACTTGCCGTAGAGCCTGCTGGTGCTCCCTGCCAATCTGTCTTCTTGCTGCATCTGCTTACTGCGGCTCTTCCACGGAGCACGGACTCGGTGTTGGTGATGGGCCTGCACTGTCCACAGCACAACGAGGCATCTGATAATTCCAAACAGCGCAATTATTGCTGCTGATAGGCTAGATGTACAATTTCCTAATTTACACTAAGTATTATGGCATGTATCGTAGCACTTCATTCACTAGTGTGAAGAAAAACACTTTAGCAGTGTCAGGTCTTTAGTGTACTTGTTGACCTAACCAGCTCTGCCTTCTACAAATATTTATTGCAATCCAATAGCAGAGCAATTTTGCATTTTCCCTTAACAGTTTCTTCAAGTGAGTTTTCTAAATGGTGATTACATTAAAAGAATAATTTTAAGAAGCCTCTGAAGGCAAGAAATTTTTTGATCCGTACTGTACCATACCAGTAAGATTAATTTGCTCCTATTAATCTTCTAAAAACCATAATGATGTAAGGCTGGCAAATTAAACACTACCAGAAAGTGAAAATGTTCATTATATTCCTTGAAGGATGATGGTAAAGATGATGATATGATGAATATGGCCTAAAAGCACTTGAATGGAGGCTGGTCATCTCAATACGGAGAGTTTTTTTTCCCTAAGCTTTTGCAATAGAGCACAGAAAGCTTTTACCATATGCAGAGAAAATTGAAAGAAAAATCTAGTAACAGGAATTAAATAATTCCAGAAATAATAATAAAAAGCAGGGTTTGTTTTCTGAGATTTACTGCAAACTGTAGGAAAAGTCTCCATCATACTTATACCCTCATAATAATGCTCACTGAAGAGAAACAATAAGAAAGGTGGTTCAGCCGAGTTTCATTTAAAGTGCTGGTAGTATACTTGCATATTAAACCCAGACAAAAGAATGCAATTGACTTCAGTTAAACTATTCATGAACATATTCATTCAGATGAGGAATTAATTCATGTCTGAATGTGGGAAGGGAGGATGAGGATGGTTTAAGTATTTGCTTGGGGGACAGGGAGAGGTGAAGAACAGGGAAGAATAAAATAAATTAGAGAACTTCAAAGTAAATTTAAAGACATTACATGCTTACCCTTAACACCACACTTTGGATACACTTCCACATAATAACTGAAATTTTCCTGGCCAAATACTGCTCACACTTCCGGCAGTTTATAGTTGACTAAAATTAGTAACTACTCCCTTTTTCTTCTCTCGGAGACAGAATTTGGCCTGCCATGTTCAGCCACGGATCTTTGTGCGAAGAAGGTCCCTTTATTTGTATTCTTTTACTCTGAACCTGCATTGCACAGCCGAGATGCAGTTTCCTTCAAGCTGCTGAAGCCCGGGCTGAGCCAGTTCCCTGGACTGCTGCGGAGCATCCTCGCCGCTATGGCTGCCCCTGGCCGCGAGACCTCGTACCAGCTGGCCCCGACTGCTTCTCCGGAGTCAGCTGGTGACATAACCCTGTGCGGGTATTCCGAATTTTTGGGGGTACTTTTAAAACATTTTTGAACTCAAATTTTGTCATGAATTGTATCAGTAAGGATTGCTTACCTGAAAACTTACACTAGAAGTTAATTATGAACATTTTATTTGGGGGGAGAGGGGAGAATATAGATTCCCAAAGGGTACTACTTACTTGAAAATGAGTCCCATATAATTAGTAGATAAAACACACATTGAATCCCATTGAAGCCTAGAAATTTCTATAACCCAAGAGGAAAAAGCTGTTTAAACAAGTCAGACGTGAATTCTGGTGTTTCTTAAAACAAACCCCAGATCAACATCCTGTCTTATTTTTTTAGAAGTATACAGCTACGCTCTGTGTTTGTTAATGTTACTTTAGGCAAAGTTATGTGATAAGCTTGAATCAATATTCATCTTGCTGGCATGAAAAAAAATGTATTTTGTTACAGGATGTTTTTTTTTTCCCCCAAGCAGAATTACAAACAGGATAGCTGAAGGTCTGAACAATTTTATTTTAAAAACTTAAGTACTGGGAAAGATATCCAAATGATTTAACTTGGAGACTGCATAAGCTTTAATCAACATATATGAACTGAAATAATCTCAGGTTGCCAACACTGGTTGTAGGGTCTCTACTGTTTCGATTATTTCACTGAAGAAGTTAACCTTATACTGGAGCAATCTTCCATGGCTCCTTGGGATGGAAATGCCAGTTTTATCATGTTGGCTATACGTATAAATCTTCAGTTTCAATAGAATATTTGTTGCCAAAATGCCTTTTTAATCTCAGTTTCTTGGAAAACAATCAGAATTGTTCTGGGTGGCTCCCAAGGACCTGTCTTACTGAATTTCAGGAAGATCATGAAAGCACTGACACCAAAGAAAAGACTTCAGACAGGATCCTGCCCTCACTCAATTCAGTGGACAAAATCCCAACCAGGTCAATGATGAGCTTTCTCCTGGGGGCTTCTAGGAGTATGTTTTCTCCTAATGAGCCGAGTAGAGACATGCAGTGCTGTTCAGATGTTCTATCCTGAGCTATCACTGAGAAGGCTGAAGAAAAGCAAATTATTTCCCCACCATATGCAACACCATTTTACTATATCTGAGCATCAAGCTTCATGAATTAGCCTCAAAGAGCAAATGAGACTTAAGTCATGTGGACCATGATTTCTGTTAAGATCATTGTTGAGGGAGCAGAGGATAACTTTCTTAGATTAGTAAATCCCTGACAGCCTAGAACAATGAAGAAATGAAAAGGCACCGAATAGATCAGATATTAGATCCATTGCATACGAAAGCATAGACACAGCAACTCCTCCCATCATAGTTTGATGACCACTTCAGCTCTCAAGAATGAAATGTTTCAGACTGCATGAGAAATTATTTTCACCTATACAAAAATTAGTAGAAAGTATACAAACAGTGCTATTTTATCTTTAAAAAACCTACCTTTATAAATATTTTCAGGAAGAATTTAAGGATCTACCTATGAAAGAATGAAAGATACTATTCATCAATCTGCCAGAGAAGGGAAATTGAAACTGTTATAGCTTAAAATTTTATGCAGGTTTTATTAGACTTCATAGAAGCATCTCAATAAAAGATTACTTTGCAGTGACAACTGCTGGAGATATAATCCAAGAGGTGAAGATATCATTCAAGTCTTATTGGCATTTTATATATTTAGGCTGCCTTTTGCTATTTAGGCAAAGACTCCTAGAGGATTTTTGCAAAACTAAGCAGTAATAGAAAGCAAGTCAATATTGTCCCTATAGTTGCTGAGTATATTATGCCAGGAGGGTGCACAAGAATAAAACTATGGTCAGTCTGTTTGCTTCATACGATTTGAGCTGAATGAAGTGAATGTGTTCCCTATCAGAGAGCATTTTTGAATATAATTTCTAGTATCATATTATTATAACCTCTTTCAAATACTTAATAATCCATTGATTATATTCCTAATCATATCCCTAGTGACACTATATTTCCAATATATTGACACTTAGGCATGGTTAAGATCACTGATAGAATCATGGGCTGTATTTAATAGAAGAAAAAAATCTTTCAGGTATTCTTTGATTACTAGTTTCTGTCTAATATCCAAATTAAATTGTTCCTTTCTTACTTTATTTCAATGTCTATGATTTATCAGTACTTTGTAATGGAAAAAAGTGTATCTCCCATTTCTCTCTATTATCTCAGTCGTCCATTTGACAAAACAAATATACTCAGTCTTTAAATCTTTCTTTCTTGGAATTTTCCATCAACTTAGCCCATAATTCTTGAGTGCTTCCCTAACAGGCTTAAGATCCTGATCTCTTTTTAAAGGTAACATTCACTATATTACAGATGGACAAGGACTAATGCAAGCAGTGTCTAAATAGAACATTACTTGTTGATATAAACTTAGTTCTCCAATTTGTACACCTTTCTCTCTTCCCTAACCCTCCCACCTTCATTTGCTTTTTCCAAGCAAACAGAAAAATAGTACTTATTTAATTACACGCTATATTGTTTTGCTGAGTCCATTCAATAGTTCACCTTCTGACATTTTACCATGCCTTCCACTAGAAACGTGAGCAAACTGCTAAGTTCTCTCTTTACCAGCTTTTGGACACCCAACAACTCATTTAGCCAAAGTCTAATTTGCTACAATTTGTTGAACTCCATGGGAATAACATATTTTGTTAAAGCTAATCAAGCGCCCATCTGCTTCAGAAATAATTTATCCTTCTTATCTCCATAAACTTGTTCTTGCTTATTTCTTTCTTAAACCTTCAGACAGATATATTGATTGTATAACTGTTGAACTTTTACAGAGTTTTTAATTTTGCCAGAGAAATGAGACAATCATTAAGAAAGAGCTCATGTGTTTCAGAGACTTTCAGGCCTCATGTAGGGACCTATTTCAGTTGAAAGGTCTGCTTGTTAAAAATAGACATTTTATTCAGCAAGGTAATAGCAGAGCTTTTTGCACAGATGGTTAAGCAGATTTCAGTCACGTTATTCTCTTCCGAGACTACACGTCCCAGGGGTCAGCACACCCTAAATTTCAGATTTCAAAGAGGTAAGACAAGTTCCATTTGTTTAACAGAAATCTCTCGCTGTGGATCTGATCCCCCATTTACTATTGTCCATGAAAAAACCTGACTGATGTCTATGGATGATGGAGCAGGCCCCAAAGCGGTCAGGAACTAGAGAGTCCCATGTAAGTACATGTATCTTTGATGCATTATCTATGTATTCATAAAGAGCCTTCATTAAAATCCCTGGCTTTTTAGAAGATTTTAGTGAATAATTCTGGTGGATCATTATTTTGATGGCAAAATACTTCCTTTCTGTGCTGATACACGTTGGGTTTTGTAAGCTATTGATCAGATTCTTCAACTTTTAGACAGCAAGCTCATGCACTGTTTAAAAAAATGGTTCCTGAATGTTCTTGGTCTCTAGTCACAGACATACATAATGAAATTAAATACACAATATATTTAAATCCCCAGTGCATTACAAAAGAACTTAGCATGCATCTCAGGGCTCACGCCTAAAAATAGATTATTTCTTTGGGTAGATTTCTTTCTTTAAATTAAACCCTTTTTATTTTTCATATGTTTAATCTAGGAACATTAGTGTGAACTTTACATTGCGATTCTGATATTCTACTTCTGTTCTTCCTTTAAGATTGATCAATATACTGACTGAATGTCATTCTCGTAATCAGAAGAAAAATCTAGAGAAAGCACTAGGGTTCTCAATATTTCAGGTAGTCATAGCAAAAAGAAACAAGTGACAGATTAAAGAGGGAGGGTTAGAAATTTTAGAATATGTTAAGTCATCTTCTTTTCCTGTCTTTTATTCAGCCACAGCTCTTTCTGAGACCTCACGATTAGAAAATTTAGGCCACTGCAGCATTGACTAGCAAGGTAGAACATTTACATTTAATTTTCTCTTATCAGAATCAGACTAAGTAATTATTTCTGTGTGCGTGGTTCTAGTTGTAAGGAGTTTGGACTCACTGCAAGCTGGCTGATTTAACTGCCTATGCACTAGGGTCCTGTTGAGCGGTTTTAGAAAGCCTGCCATATTCCATTTACAAAATACATTCTCTGTGTAAATATGCCAGCTTGTGAGTTCAGAATTTAATTTTAAGTAGTATTCATGAGAGTAAAATTTGGTTCTGGAAGTGAAACACTGAAGGAAGAATTGAAGCTTTTTTTGCATTTATGAGTACTAATATAATGGGGAAAAATGATCTACCTCTTCAGAATAAAATTCTAAAAATCCTGATAAATACCATTTCTTATTCAAGATACTGCTCTATAAGAACTTATCTACATGCTCCACTTTGTAAGCTAAAAAAGTTCTGTAAGAGACACTGAATAATACAGAGCTAAATCTTGGAGAAAGTCCTAGTGGGAAGAAAAACACACATTAGGCTGATGTTGGGCTATTTTGCCAGAATCTGTGACTTTGATATGTAGTCTATATAGTCATCTACATTATGCAGAAATGTTGGTTCCCCCCCTCACAGGACCAGACTGTCCTATCAATAGTAGCAAGATAGAAGAAAGGATGCAGGATGCTCCTCCTTGTTCTCTCAGCTCAGAGGTACACATGTGAAACCTGCTGAGATGTCAGCTGTCTGACATATGGGAATAGTAAGCTCCTAGTGCCTCTGAAGGCAGTTCTGGCACGTTCTAGTTACAACTGCACTCATTAAGAATCTTTTCCCACATTTTTCATGAGTGAATCTTTTTATGGTGAGACAACCGTATGGGAAAGAAGAACATATGTCTGTATATACAATAGAAAAACAGGGCTATATAGGAAGATGATGTTTCAACGTAAAATCCTAGCAAATGTCTCCAGTTTGATAATGATCAGGCCTATCATGGAAAAATTTTGTTCTTCACTTCAGATCAGCTTGCACAGATGTCCTTCAACAAAGAAGTATTTTCTTTGCAACATATGAAGACATCCCAAATCTTTCAATAAAATTCCTGCAGACTTTGTTTCATTCTTTCATTTGGCTCCTAGTTTTTTAACTGCTGTTTTATCTTCTATCTTCTTTGCTGGGGATTTCCACTGGGATAATAGCTTTGAGACTGACAGGATCTTTATTTAGAATATATGCTAGTGTCATGATAGTGATGACTACAGACAGAGCATAGAACAGACTTTCCTTGTTGGATATGGGGAACTGAAGAGATGTTCTTTCAGGAGGTGTTTACCTGGAAGTTGAACAACTGATAATATGGTCCAGACTTTCAAAATAATTCTACTACAGGGTCCCTCAAACAACATGAAAGGCAGCTACTCCTAGGCCTATCAACTCCCCACTCCCTCCAATATTTCTCTCTAATGAGAAATGTATTACTGTGCTTCATATAACCTAATTTCCATAATCATATGCAGTATATCCAATACATTATATATACATGGGGGATAAGGTTCATAGCCTCCAAAAGCTGGGATTTACCTAACAGGAAAGGACATTATTCATCATTATTCATTAATCCAACATTATTTGATTCCCTTCGCCGCCTAGAAATGCGATAACCACACTTGCCCATTCAGAAGAGGTTCCTCAGTTTCCAAGACAGGAGGAGGGCTACAGAAGGAGGGCTGAAATCCCTTTCTGACTGAGCTCAGGAAAAAGAGGAAGAGCAGGATTTTGCCCGCTACTGGTGCTTATCATGTGAAGGCCATAAGCCTGTTACCTCTGGTCAGTCTTGGCCTTTTAACAGGTGCTGGGACAAGTGGCTTTTTGCCACAGCTACAGCTCTTTTGGCATACACTTAGAGCTTTTGCTAAAAAGTACACTCTAAATCTTACTAATACAAGTTCTTCAAGTTTCAGCTCAACTGCAATATGAATAAGGACTGGAAGGTTGGTAAACAACACAAAACACTCCTCAAAGCATTAATGCAGAGGGCAAACAAATGAGCCAGTCAATGCGCAATCTAATGGGAGTATCCCAAACCAAACAATTTCAGAGACTAGCAAGGGGCAGCTGCATGGACCAGCCTTATTAAGATCTGGTTGTCAAGATTCTATGACTGAGTAAAAGCTATTACTTTTAAGCCGAAATATTCAACATTCAGTCCACCACTTGCATATGTATCCTGGAAATTCCAAGGTCACCTAAATTTCCTGAAAGTAAATCTCTTAGAAATATTAGGTTTAAGATAGAATGAACTTAATTTCCCCTGGAGAGTTCAACAACTCTTTAGCTCTAGTATTACTCAGCAAAGGTGCAAATATCTGCAACCAATTTAAAAAAAATGGTATGCTGAAGGAACATGCAAAAAGAAAATAAACCCACAATTTTTCTGTAGTACTCCACTCAGCACCCAGAAGAAAAAGCATCTTGAAAAAAATAGGAAAATGCTGAGAAGCCCAAGTGTTGGGCTTCCAATAGTGTTTCCAATAGTGTTGGAAAGATTCATATTTGGAAATGAGTAGAAGGTTTGTGCAGAATTTTTGACAGATCATACTCGTCACTGAAATTCATCAATACTAAGTTTAATTCAGCACAACGATACTCAGCTACCTTTGAAAGCAATTCTAATGTGCATCTATATGCATAACTGAAAGAAATTTCCACATAAGGAGCTTGCTTTGTGTAAGAGATAGCAAGAGATAAATATACATGCACATATGCAGTATGAAAGTACGTAATAGAGAGCTTTTTAATAAGCATTTTTAAAATCTAAAATCCTCTGATCTACAAAGCCATATTAAAAGGTCAGAATTAATGAGTGTCTCAATAGAATCACGCAAATCTATGTTAGACGGTCATTTTGCCAGTTTTAATAGCAGCTGACCATTATTATTCTAGATAAATAGCCATGTATTCAAATATACCTTATTGACAGATAGAATGTGTAGCTCAGTTGTGCAGCAGGGCAATGAATAAATGAAAAAAAGAAATGAAGTAAAGTGAGCAGATATCTGGCATCGAAAGAATAGCTCTGTGGGAGACAAACAAGTAAAACATGGGGATGAAATGAGTTGGAACTGAATCTATTTGCATTACGGATTGAACACGATGTGCTCAGTAGGAAGGCAAGCAACACTCCACTGAAGAATAGCAAAATAAGTTGAACATCCCAGAAACGTTTTTATGTTCCAGAAATGAGCTGTTGTTAATGCTACAGACCTACTTTTTACGCCAAAACTTCTAAAAAAATATATCCTGGTTTGCATCTCTATTTTCAAGTCATGCTTCAGTTCTAAATACACTCAAGTGCTATGGGAAGATGGACAGTTCTTACAGCTTTTCAATGACAGACTTGCTTCAAGGTTTTTTTAAACAGGCCCAGTATTTTGCATTGACTTTCTCTAATAAATCTTAGTTTCAAAGTCCATGCATATGGAGAATCAATTTACACTTTTCTTTTTTTTAAGGAATAAACACTTAGCATGAGGAAGGCTAAAAAGATCCAGCTTGCTTAAATGCCATGCCATTTTCACAAACTTAGAAAAACGGAAAAATAATGTTTTATCTTAAAAATGAACAATAATTTATAATCAACATAACAAAATGACAAGGATAATTCTTATTTATTTGGAGAATGTTTGCACATTCTATTTGAGGTGTAACTTCTGTTTTGGTCTCTTCCTTCTGTATTGCTTCTGCCACATAAGACACGCTCAGCTTACAAGTGATTGGAATTTTAAACACATCTGTGCAACTGAAATTGGTGGAAATTTAACAAGGAATTCAGCAAGCATGGAATCAGATAATTTTTAAGAAAACAAAATCCCTGAAACCTATGCCGATAATGCATAAGGTAGATTAGAACCTACATGACTCTTATCTTGGCTCTTTTCCACTGTTCTTACCACCAAAGGTATGAGGTTGATGACACTCAGATGTGAACTTTGTCTTTGCTCAGAAGACATCCAGAAGACGCATTTTCCACCTTCCACCCTGAAAATAAAATTTATGTAGAACCTAAATGTTTTATAAAGATACATATGTATAAAACAGTATTCTCTGTATTCTTATATATCTGACATTCACAATATTTCTCAGTATTTCCTGTTGTAGGATTAACTTCATCTGCAAGTATCAGAGATACAAGCAGAATTTTCACTGGTTCCAATAAAGAAATAAAGACCTGGCAACAATTCACTGATCTTATCCTCTGGGAGATCCCTGAAAATCTTAGATCAATGTTTTCCCCTAGAATGGTAATGGAAAGAAAAAAAAAAAACCCACACACCCCACACATTTTCTATATGTTGAAAGGGCTTATCTATTACCCTAGAAATTAATGGGAGCCTTTTCTTGGTTTCAAAGGACATGGTATCAGAAACTTAAGAGCTATACTTTTGAACAGCTTGTTCAATACTAAACAGTATTTTATGCAACTAATCTACTACACTCAATAACATGACTACCAAAACCTTTGGAAGTATTTTTGTAGGACGATCTTGCAGGATTTTCCCAGAAATCTTTTTGCCTGTTTCTAAATTAAAAACAGGTGACCCTGTTTTCTGTTAAATTAACATTTTAAAGACACATCAGCTAGCTGTCTACCAAATAAAAGATACATTTCTTGACACAGCAAATGTACGCAATATGTTTATGTCCCACTATTTACCCATGCATCTTAAACTTCAGGAACTGAACTTTTAATTCAAATTGTCAGTGGAGCCGCAACAATCCATACCACTTGAGGAGCTTACCCTCTATACCAGGTCCTTAACTCTGAGTAAGCAGTGTAAAGATTTACGACAAAAAAAAATTGTATTTGGGCCATGCTGTACGAAGAAGAGTTTTGCACAGTTAAGAGATTTTCCTCACACTCCTTCCCGCTGCTTTCCTTTCATTTCCTCTTACATGGCTGCAGAGCTTTTTCTCCCCCTTTGACCGTATGGTAACAGTACGGCATGTTTAAACTATTAAGGCAGCCCCAAACATTCAGTCCAAAGGAAAGAGTTCTTCGGGGTGTAAGAAACCGTTGTGACATTAATTTAGATTGGAATCAGTCTCCTGGCAAACCTTTTTCCCCAGTACACACTGTGCCTGTTAAGATCATCACATTACTGTCTTGCCAGAGAAATTGTCTTCCTCATGCGTACAAAATAGGTAATGCTCCTTCACCAGGAATTCTCTTCCGAGTGCTACATTTTTTTTCTCCTTTTACTTACTCTATCAGTGTAAGATAGAGGCAATTTGATAAGCACATGCTTATTCACCTCCTACCTGATTGACTTTAGACAAATTCCTAACCTAATCTGTCTTGAGTCAGGATGAAGAAACAGGGAATAGGAAGGAGTACTACAAGTAATTTCATTTGTGTTTTTCACTAAAACTATAATTTTAAAACAGTTACTGCAAGTAACAGGAGACATTCCACAGACAGAATTGTTTTGGTCAACCTGAACTAAAAAGAGCAGCTTCTTTGCTTCCAAGCAAAAGGCTTCCTTCTTTGCTTCCAAGGTTATTTTGGTGGGGCGAGAGGAGAACTGTATTCATAAACTGCTTGCATTTTGATATTAGCATTGATGAAGAAAGAAAGATTAATGGACACAGGGTTGAGATCTGTTAGTTAATTGTGTAGCTAGCAGCTATCACAGAATTCCCAGAAGATTTGAGATAAACAAGATACAGTAAATCCTAACTGGCTTCCTGCATAGAAACAGGAACATCTTGTTTTATTAAAAGAAAACTTAAAAAATGCAGACAGAAACAATCAAAATCTCTCAAGATGCAGTAAAAAAAAGTATAAATTTAGATCATGTAAATGGGTAATTGTTGCACAAAGACTTAAGTCGTCAAGGCAAGGCCACCCCTTTCCTGCTTGGCAGCAAGCCCTGTGGGCAGCAGAGGGGTCATTTGCCACTGCTCCACAGAAGTGACAGAAAATGACTTTGCTGAGGAACTGTAGAATGATACAACTCTGAACACTTTTCCCCCCCGCTCCCTCCAGTGAGATACAACTACACGCTACCCTAGCACAGAGCATGCAGGAAATCCACTGTAGCTAATATACAGTTCTATCCACTTGCAAATTTGGAGGACTATTCTGAAGGAAGTTGTCCCACAATTTACTCAGGTCTATTAAAAACTGCTTTAAAAGGAGTAGCTCAAAAATAACATTTCCATCACTTCTTTACAATTTTGTAATAACTTCTCTGGCTGCAATTTGTTCCATATGATCAAGTTGGCCATATGCAATGTATTTTGTTACTTAGTACTACTGAGTGTATAAAAAAGAAGAGGGATGGGCATGCTTTTCAGAACTGCTGAAACATTAGCCATCTGAGGTCAAATACTGCCATTTGCATTTCAACTAAAGAGCAGAAAATTGGCTTATTTTCAGCAGTGACATAACTGCTAAAAATATCTATCATTTTCTCTTTTGTCTTTTAAAAGAGTGAATTATAATGTGGAATCTCAAAGCCAACCACTAAAATTTCATTTGCATTGCACTTTACCCAGTCTTGCCAGTACTTTTCACTATACCTACATACTGGGCTGAAGCACAAAATTTTACAGAAGTGCCTAGATCTTTTCAATTATCTGCAGTATGATGACAGATTTGTTATGGGCCACCTCATTTCATTTATTGGTATTTACTGTCCTCCAGCTGTCAGCAATGTTCACTTTCTACCTGCTAGCTGCCAAGCTGCATTTCTAGAGTTGTTATGCACCTACATTTCACCCACACTGTTCTTCTTTTCCCATCGTTATTTGTAGCATTGTCTCCAAACATGAAATCCTACCTCCAAACACCATGCAATTACCCACAAAAGGGCACCTAAATAACTAAATGCAGTGTTCTTCACTCATCTGTTCAGACTGAGAGACTATTGAGCTTGGCATGTCATGAAAATACTATCCAAGTACATGCTGAAATTAACAGGCAAAAGAAAATATTTACCCTGTTCCCTCAGCCAGGCTATAGCAGTGAATATTTCTGTAAACAATATTATTTGCTTTTATTCTCCTTTTTCCCCTTTGCTTTAAACAGAATTGAACTCAATATTTCCAAAACAAACAACAGAATCACTCAGCAACCTAGAGCCATAATATTTACTTGTTAACATTTTAAAACATTAGCACGCAATGCTTAGAATAGTAAAAGCAGCTTAGAGCATTAAACAATAAAAACCACCACTGCCTTCAAGCAAGGGTTCCAGTTCACAAGAATATAACGCCTCATTTACGGGTATCCTATCACAAATTGTCTTCAGGCACATGGAAGTGAAAAAAATCCCACTGTAGTTAAGATTTTGACCATTACCTCTTCCATTGCAGGTTGAAGTTTGTCATGGAATAAAAAAAAAAAAATTAGAACACTCAAAGCATCCAAGATCTTGAGTGTGATTTGCATAGACATAACTCCTCTCAGATATGCCAGTGTACTGGTATGTTGTTGTAGGGTTGGAGTAGCTGAGTTGATTGAAGGACAGAGTCCAGAAAAGATTGGTAGACTTTTTTATTAACAGATAGCATGCTGCTAAAAAGCAGACAAGAGTCTGGACAAACACCTCTTTTTCACATTTGAAATAAATTCAAAGGGGCTTGCAGAACTGAAGGAGGGTTTGTTGTACCCAGAGCTTCTCTGCTTCTTCCACATCTATCAAGATATTTCTATTAGTCCTCGAATTGCCTCTGACTGACACATTAATAAGGCTGTAAAGCTCAGAGCAACACTGGGCCCGGAGCAGGCCTGTCTGGCAAGAAAGGCTCCCTGTACATAGGGCTATGAAAAGTGGGAGCAGACTTGATTTTCTTTTTGAGTGCATGAGAATAGGGAAATCATTTCTGCACGAATTTTGGAAATGGAATGCACTATCAGCACTGTGACAGACACATGCATGCATTAACTTAAATTCCGATTTAAGCAGACTGCTTCAGTGATTCTGGAACTGCTGAAGTGAACCCAGGGTCCCTGCCAAGCGTGCTGCTGCAGGAGCCTGCCACGGCTGCAGCGGGTGACTGGCTTGGGAAAGCACTGCTGCAAGATCCCAACAAGCCTGTGAAAAACAAGATCAAAAGGCAGTTCAAAGAAGAAAGCGTCACTGCATAAATGAAATGCTCTATGTTAATATGAATTAGTTACTATGCTCTGTGATAATAGCTGATGTTAAACACTGATTCAGTATACAGTTCTCATGATCAACATTTTTGATTTTCCAATACTGGGATTACGATTTTACTGTTTTGGTATGATACACCTTTTAACTCTAAGTATTAGAGTTTGTCATCTTGAGGAAACAAAGAATTTAAATTATTTGGGAATGAAACTGAAGTTAAATGGCTTCTATTTGATTTTTCCCCTCATCTTCAGCCTGTCATGACTGTCTTTGCAGTAAATACTTCTTCCAAATTCTGTCACAGAAGAGGGATTGTTTGACTGAGGCATCCAGTATGTGGAAGACTTCATTCTAACAAAACTTATCCTGTATCATAGTAGGTCTAGACTGTCTCTACCTACTTTAATTCAAAGGTGGTCCTGTTAGAAGGATGTATGTGGAACATCTCCTCTCAAGAAAAGCAGCGATGTTCATATGACAACAGGGTTGTGGTCAATAGCCCCAGGCAGTCAGTAGCCCTAGGGCTCTTAAAAGGGCATGTAAAGATAAGGTGGGGAAAACACCAGCTATACCAAACCAGGGCACTGCAGCTGTCCTTGTGATACACTGCTAGCCCTCCAGAAACCCTGAGGATTTTCATGATCATCCACCTGGGTCATCTGAACAGTGTTTCTGTGAAGCAACAGAATGAAGTCTTTGGTTTCTAAGAAAACTCATTTTAAAGGCTTTATAGACTGATTTATGAGGCAAACTAATGAAACATAGTGAGAAGTTCATTATATTCATGACAGAAAATGCACTTATTTACAATGTCCAGGATTTTTTTAAGCATTTTTGTATATTTGATATTTTTTTTCTAAGAGGGATTTTTATATTTCAGATGTCAAATTTGTGGAGCTATATTAGTTAATAACCAGTTTCCTGCTTTTGTTAAAAATTGACAGAAAGTTTGCTTGATAGTAATGAAAACATGTAAAAGCAAGTTATGCTTTTATGCATAATATATATGGATTCAATACTACAGCACCTATGTCAATACTGTGAGATCACCAAGTTTGGAAAATGTATGAGCAAAGGTTCAATATTATATTACCTTAGAGTGTACAAAATTAGCATCTTTGAGTTTCTTATTTAGAAGACATTCACTGAAGTGTGCACATCCACTTGATTTTAATTAGCATGCAAAGCACACCCACGGGGCACATACCATGAAATTGGTGGCAGACTTCTCACCGTTTTATCTCCTTTGTCTTTCAGGCCAGTGGCTAGCAGGCTTGTAGTGCAACTGTAAATCTCATTGAACTGTTAATTTTGATTATGTACTTATGACTCAAGCAAACCAATGTCCCTATTCTGACATTTAAAATAGTTAATTTTGGTTTTAGGGTAATTAAGAGAATGTATCCACATTCAAAGATGAATTTTTCAGCATTTAATCCTGGTCTCCAGTTCTTCCCTTAAACAAAACTGAATTTGAGAGCAATGTGGCCCACAAAACAGTCTAACACCATAATGTATTTTCTCTCTTTCTTAGACTGTAAGACATTAAACTTTCTCCTTTACAACCTTTCACAGGCTGTAAAATAGGAATAAATTTTATTTACCCAACAGTTAAATTTTTCAGTCACAGATATCAAAGTATTTAGATAACTGCCATCTAATCTGATTGTATAGAGAAGGAAAAGAAAAGAGATAGCTATGATAGACAATATTATATAATACCAAGATTCCCAGAGAACAGATTTTACTGAGGGGCTCTGACAGAGTTAGACCTGGAATAAGAGGTGACTGCATTGTCATAAAACGTGAGCTGAAATACACATATCCAAATAAGTTCTGAGAACTTACGGAAAAGATCAGTAGAGGTATTACATTTATCAGTTTTGTTGTTGATTATTGTTGATTTCCTCTGATTTTGTTATGGATATTGTCATTTCTTTCTTTTACTTAGAAAAATTCTGGACTAAAATACTTTCTGACCAAGTTTGTACGGACAAATAATGATTTTTCATATGCTCTTTGAGAGAATGCTTGCAGGACTCTTGCTTTGCACATGGAAAAAAATGCCAGCACCTGCTGTAGATGAGTTTGAGAACACTGGGAAGTAGCTATGAATTACTGTGAATGTGGAACAACTTCAGCCATATTCAAGTAGTATATGAAATAAAGAAGCACTTGGTAAATATTTCTCATAACTTAGGAGGACTGTTCAATGAGCAGAGAAGACAAAGCAAGTGCCACACATTAATCCTCCCCTTTCCCTGCTCTTTGCCCCTCATGCTGCTTGCCACTCCATCTTTTTATGGAAAATAGTTGCTCATGTGGCTTCCCCTCCCCCCTTTTAAACGTCAGGTAAAAGTCAAATTTGGTAATTTGATTATTGGCCCCTAAACTGTTTTATTAAACAGTACATTTTTAGTCTATATTAAGAAGTTCATGAGAAGATGAGTTACAAAAACAATAGCCTAGGTTGCAAGGTCTGAGTAATTACACCCATTATGTTATAATAAATCCTGCTTTTGACTTTTAGACTTACTAAAAGTTCATTCTAATCTTTAAAGTTTGAATGCAGAATTTCCCAAAATCTGGGAAAAAACATTAAGGGAGGTATACTTCCCTCATAACTATGTGTCCCAGCTGCAAAAGATGATAGCTTGAAGATGACACTGACTTGCTCTAAATTATGTGGTGGCAAGACTGACATAAAGAGATTGAGTCTTCTCCTGCATTTCATTCTCAGCAGTTATTCCCCTGCCCAGGAGTGACTCTATTCAAGGAAAGATAGAGCACTGAAGGGAAAAAGATAACACTCTTCGGAAGGTGCACCTTACTTTCCAGTAAACCTAAATTCACTTCCACTGCTGTAACAAGTCATGTTAAATCTCACCTTTTTGCTATGCAAATTAGGTACTTTCACAATTGTTTCATCTACTCAATATGTCAAAGGGCCAGCTCCTTATTTCACATTTTGCAGTGAAATCTGTTTGCATACTTTGAATAAATATGTGTCATGTCCACTTTCAGAGCGGTGGCAGTCTGTCTGCTGGTTATCAGTGGGGTCTCCCCAAAGGTATGCAAAAAGAAAGCCTCTAGGGAGTACCTCCATTAATTACATTTAATGAAAGGCCTGATTAAAAACTGCAATACTCCAAAATTCAGCATTAATTTAGGTAAATTTCTAGGCCTCTCGCTCTAGAGGACAGATTCTAAAGTCTCAAAGAAGCTGAACGAAAATCCTGATGTTCTGAGCTCACTGAGCTGTGATAGTATCTCATACATAACTTGAGATAAAGTTCATCAGAACTAAAAATAGATCACGACAGACAGGATATTTTGAAAAGAAGCCACATTATAAATTGAAAACATGCATATCTTCTAGCCCCAGTATCAGTTTCTGCTTACTGTGAAAGTATAACTTGTCTCATGCACAGAAAAATGCAGCTTCCTACTCCGGGAAGTCACCTTCATGCATAAAGCAACAACAACAAAAAATAGCTTAAGATATTTATTTAATAAGGAAAAAAGGGAAAAGTTATTGGATGTTCTGTAATATGTACAGTCATTATTCAAGGAATTAGATGTCAGAATCCAGTTATGCTAGTCTCATGCCACTAAAATAGATATTCAGCATTGACTTTGTAACATATATTTAGTTTCTGCAAACCTGAAGCTCCCCGCTCAGTGGTCTGACTAAACAGAATATACACAAGCCTTGTGGAAAACACTTCTAAACATGATGTATTTTACAGATATTCTTAAAAAAAATAAAGAATCATATCTTTGGAGACCTTGTCTCTTCTGCCTCCTTCCCCTGCATTTCAAAGGTGCATAGGTCCTTCCCCAAGGACACACAGGACCAAGCTAGATTTGATCTGCCCATAGGAAAAGGTAAAGCCAACTCTTGTCTGTAATGAAAAACCTGTAAGTGAGTCCACCTGATCAGAAAGGATCATAATGATATGTTATCTTTATATGTGGTCTAAGGATTACTCTGTTTCACTTCCCCCCAGAAGATATGTACTTTTGTCTTACAGACCTGGCTCACCCTAGGCACACGCATGTGTATATGTCTGTATATGCATATATGTATGACTGAATGGGCATGCATGCAAGCGCCTCTCTCCTGCAGAACTTAATAAATGCATTTTCTTCTCCACACAAATCAGATAAATAACTGCAGAAGGCTTTTTAATTTTTTGCTCATAAAAATAGATAACATGAAAAATTAGTTCTGTGGCAGATGAGCACCCTGGCAGCACTTTGATGTGTCACAATAAATAAGACTTCTGTAAAACCTAATATATGAAGTTTTGTCAGTTGCTGTCAAACAGAGTTAGCAATTCCTCCAGAACACTAGATGATATTTGGATGGTTAGATGGTATTTTGGATGTACAAGGGTTTTTCACCTTCTAAATGGGGATTGGATTCAGTTCACATCTTCCAGAAGGAAATAGTTTAAGTCATTAAATTGTGCCATTTAAAAACTGCTTTGACAAAGAATGGGAGAACATACATTAGGGCACATATGTTGACTTCCAGTATGCTTGGTACTGAACAGGCAGGGTGTGAAAGTCATGCAAGTCATCAGCAAATCAAAGTTGAACTCCTTCCCTTGCTCCCAACCTATCCCTTCTTTTCACTGCAGCATGTGGGTTCTTCTTTTGCCATTGTGCATCGTAAGATTATGAAGATACTTGTACATGCTACTATATTGCTTTGAGGTAAAAGATAATAATTTGAGTATCCCTGACAGCACTAGCAGATGCATCAGGAGTTCATAGGAAATCTTTGAAATCTTTGCATCAGTAGGATTTGTAAGCTAACTTCTTACATAAAGTGTTATTAGCAGCTGATGAAGAAATGGGTATTTCAGGAAGAGTGCTATTCCTTCAGTTTCTATTAGCACTAATAGAAATAACTACATCTGCCAAAAGCAGTCACTTTTAACATCGTTTTTGGCACATGCAATGAACTTTAAATAAAATAAGGCAAATTCTACCAAGAGGCTATTCTAGTGAATCAATGAAATAATCAGAGGAATAAAATTGGCCTGACATATAGCACTGCAGTAAAAACAAACTAAAACTTGAAGATTGAGTTTATGTTGTTAATGGCTAAGACCCCTCATGAGTCATTAGTAATGTGATTCCATATGATATAGACTGAAAAGGAATTTACTAGTATTCCAATAGAAATGGCCAGTTCCCTAAAAGTGAACCAACTCAAAAACATTTTTAGATTAAGATTCTTCTTGAAAGGAAGAAAAAACCCCAAACCCCACACTGTTGTCAAGTGTAAGCTTTTGTCAAAGAATTTGGACTTTTTTAAACCTTTGTAAATGCAAGCATTTTAGTTTTCCAATTTGACTCACATTTTTGTTTTTAATTCTCACTGAATGACATGTGGAATCCACCTCTGAACTTGTGGGCTGCTCCATTTCTGTATAGATTTATTGCAGTAACTTTTTCAATCTATCTCAGATCACTTTCAGATCCAGAATTTCAGAAAAGATCTAGGCATCTATGCACCTTGTTACTGCCGTGAAAAAAGTCACAAAACCCAGTAATCTGATCAAAGAAAAAGCTGAGAGCATATCTTAGTCTGTTACCATTGTTAATGGTACAAAGCAAGTGCAAATTGGGTGAAAATTTATTCTTTCTATATAAAAGAGATTCTAAGAAAAGGATTATAGCTGATTTCCAGGGTTTAGGTGTCTTCCCCCTCCCTTAATGTCAGACTTTGTACTGCCTGTTACTTGTGTGGATTTTAAAATTACAATTCAGACCTCTACATTAAGGCAGTAGAAACTAAAGAATTTGTTTTCTTAGCAGAAATACTAAGAAATAGAAATACTTATCCCTAGGTACGAGCCCATGCAGACTGATAACTAGCTGTCAATGGTGAAAGGAGTTCAGCGAGAAAGGAACTCCACAAGCAACGATATACGCAAACACCTCACTGTGAAACTGAATTTCTCAACCTCATCTGTCAGATCTCATAATAATTGGTCCTCTATCCTTTTTAAAGTGTTTTTCCATTATTATATTTCTCATGTATTCATTCTCATTAGAAAGAAAAACAATATCCACTTGATACTTCTGAGCCAAATTTTTTCCAAAAACTACTGCCCATGGAAACCACCAAATGGCAAAACTTGAATGGCCACTTTATGTTACAGCTTTAAAAGCAGGTGCAGTTTGGACAAGAGCATTTAATAATCACGAAGGCTAATACATACCGCCCCTCCGACCCCAATTACTGAATGCTGTCTCTGCACTGGCAATGTTAACAGGCCAAACATGAATTAGCAGCTTCCAGGTCAGGCACAGAGATGAGGATTGTTTCCTTGCTACCACATTAAAAGCTCTCAGAGACAACCGAAACAACACAGCTGCTCTAAGCTGCTGGTGCTTCCCCGACCTCCAAGTCCGCTGTGCTGATTTGCAGGCACTGAGAACCTGACCCGCTGTTGCATCAGTCAATAAGTATTACAAGGTATTTCTATCAGCCTGATGAAGGAGGACTACAGGCAAGCTACATCCCATTAAAAGAATGCCATACACAATAAAACTGTTTATTTTATGGTGAAGGTCCAATAATGGCTCAATAACTTAATAGAAAAAATACCCATTCCATACTGAGAACTAATTAGTTTTGCACAAAATACAACCCAATTTAAAAAAATCTCTATAGTAACCGTAGGTGTGCTGTTTTGCCAGTTTTGCACTAGCTTGACATTACTCTTGGGTAGTTAGCTGGTGCATGCCAGGTCCTCAGTGCAAAGAGAGGCTGGTACAAGAGACTGGTACGTACTGCCTGCACTGGAGCCCGCTGAACTGCTGCGCTCCGTGGAGCTTTATCTGTACTTCAAGCTGTATCAGCAGAAATACCCAAAGTGCAGAAATGCCAAGCAAGGCTTATCTTGGATATGGGCTTCTCAAAGATGTTCAGCTGTAGCTGCTGCATGAGAGCATGCAAGTAACCCCACGCAGCTGGGAACATCTGGGGGCATAAATATATGCATACACATTTTTCTCAGAACACCATACAACAGAGAAGCATTACATCTACTTTGTGATTGAGAACTGAGGTAAGGGAATACTAAGGGCCAGACACCTTTTCCTTACTCATGTTCATTTGAGGCAATTTGACTGGCAGAGTTTGGTATTATAAAAACGTATACAGCTGCCTGAGCCTCAGCAAGTTGGCCAAGCTCCTGGGCAGGGCTAGAGAGACGTCCTCCCAGGTTCAGGGTTTTCATCAGAAAGCCAGTCTTCATCTCTTTTTAGACTGAAGAGAAATTGCTGCAACTGCACAGAAAAAAGTTGTCCTAGGTTTCCTGGAAAACGTCTGCAGCACAACAGCCTGAACTCCTGCAGCAGATGTCACAGATCCTTCACTGTTCTGCAAATTTCACAGCCAATCAATATAATTGCTCTCTCAGGGGAAATTAAAATCTACCTTGGAAACAGAGTGGTAGAAAAAAAAATGACTTTTTTCACCTTGTGATAAAAGGCAATATTTGTCTATTTCAGTTTTTCATGAAAAAACACTGACAAAATATTTATCACAAAAACCATTGGGAAACAGAGCTTTAAGAAAAGCCTTCACAAAAAATTTGTTTAAGTGGCAAGATTAATTTAGAGAAGAAGCTATAGTTAGGTCCTACTTCCATATACCAAAGACAGCTATACAGAGGAGGAATACAATGAAAACAATAATAAATACTTCTATTTTACTTTGCACACAAAGGGGGCAATGTTTTGAGACGCTATTCAGGAACACCTCACCCAACAGTTAATAAAGGAAACAGCTTATAGATAAAGAATCACTTCTGTTAAAACTCTTTTTTTTTTTTTTTGCAACTATTTGCAAATAGTTTATAGACTTGTGAAGTACCATTTGTGATTCAAAAAGTTCAAGAGAAACCTCAATGATTCCTTATCAGGAAAGGACGTTAGTTCAATTGCATTGACATAAGAATAAGAGGCTAATATTGGGAAAGGAAGCACTTTCAGTGTTACAGAAAGACAGGTTATATGCACATAAATAATACAAGAAGATAATATTCTTTACATATTGTACTGACAGAGCTGGATAGTCATTCTCAAATCCCTAGTTTCTGTACTCACACGACTCTTTCAGAATCAAAGCCACCATATAAAGTTGGGGAAAGAATTTTGGATGCCTGATGTGACGGTAACTAACAGAGCGGCCAGAACTTCATTCCTCGAACAACCTGACAACAAACGTATGAGGGAAGCCAACTTATCTAGTTATTTTACTAGACATGAGCTCTAATGACATGATCCCAATGCCACCAAAACAAAGACCCTACACAGGCCTGCTAGGTATAGCGCTGCGGCAGGTGCTGAGACCTTCCCTGTAAGCCTTGGCCTTTTTAGCCTAAAGACTCTGCCCTGTCTAGCTTACAGAGATCAGCCTTTCCTTCCACTCCAATAAAAAGGAGTATACACCTTTCCTCTTATCTCATAATTATTACAATACTGGTTTGTTGGCTCACGCAACATGAGCAAGACCACTGGGGACACTGCGCTGCACGCGCTTAATGTCATATTGCCTTAGTTCAAGCTGCTGTGCACTGAGAGTACACGAATACCTTGTGCAAGTGCTTCCAGTCTTATTTCAACAGCAAGCAACAATGGATAAGGAGGCTATAGCAGGAGCAAAGTTTGGGAGCTAGTATCATCAGAGTGGCAGGAACACATGAGGATTTTTTTTTTGGTCCTTACCAGAAACTTCACTAGAGGTTACAAAGCAAGAAATCAACCTTTGCTCTTTCTTTGAAAAGGAAATAAGATAGACAAACTTCTGGATCACAGACCCACACCTCAAGTGTTCTGCTTTGTTAATAGCCCCATGCCTTCCCTACAATTAATGAGCACAAAGTAGCTAGTAACTATTTTAAAAGAGCATTCTACCTGGACTTCACAAAGAGTGATTTAATAGACAGTTATCTTAGCAGCATCCCTCCCTCCACCATGCAAACAGCTTCCCTCCTGAAACAGAGGGCACTGAAATTCTTCCCATTTCAGATCAATGCCCTTTCAAAAGATTACTTTTCAGAGGAGCAAGCAGACCCACCATAAAAATTACCTCAGTCCAGTTTCAGTCAATTCAGACACAGTTTCAAAGGTAAATTCTCTTCCTGCTGTAAGACCCAAGCCAACTTGGAAAAGAAACCAGCTTCAACCTAGAGCTTTTTTATTCTCTCCATTACATAGCACAGCTGCTCCTGGGATAGTAACAAGGCCCTGGGGGTATTTGTATCCCACCCACTTAATGCCTTCTGCTTTAATACTAACCCTTTGCAGAGAAAAGGAGTTTGTGAACTTCGGCTTCATCTTAGAGCTGCCATATTGCCCAAAGACCTGGGAAACTAGGTGCTTCCTCTCAGTACGTTCTATACATCTATTTTATAGGTTGTGCCGTTCAGAAAAATTACATACTTACTGTGGGTTATTGTGTCAGAGTGCCCATTAGCAAACATGCATCAGCATGGAAAGGGACTACAATAAAAGAAACATAGGAGACTTCAGTGTGCTAAGCAGAGATCGCATGCTGCTGCCCTTAAACGCATTATCATTATCTCTGTGAAAGAAGAAGGAAGAAAAGTATGTTTTCTACTAGCATTTGTATTGTAGTAAGACACTTTGGGGCTAAATAGGGATATTTTCTAAATGTGTTCAACAACATCCATTAGTGATACTTTTAAACTGGAGTACTTAGCAAACAGATGGAGTGGGCAGGAGACATAAAAATCCTTTGTTTTGTACATGGATAAAACAACTCTTTACAAGAAGGCATTTCAGTCATGGATAAGTTTTTTAAAAGAGGATTAAGATAACTGAAGAACTGAATAGGGAACAATCCAAGTAATAGCAAGTTATGAAAATGTAAAAATACCATTCATTATGCACAGGAGACAGGATTTTCATGAAAAAAATAATATATGATCATATGATTAAAGGCAGTATTAAAAACATACTCACAAGGGCCAAATTAAGATTGCACTGACACAGTCTAATGTTTCAGTGTTTGCTCATGCAAACATAATACTGTTTTTATAATGGAAAGGGAAGACAAAAGGGGATTGCAGACAGTCATTTGTCTAATTTTTGAATGTGACATAGATGCACACATACTGTGCATTAGATGGTTTAAAGTTCCAAGGAATGATTACTTACTATTTCTAGAGTGTATTTGTTTTCCTAAATACATAGGTGACATATAACTTTAATAGTTATTCTAATTATTCTTTTTAATGAGGAAAAGTTGTTAGTACATAAGCAGGGGCTAGACAGAGCTCATTCCAGTATTATTTGCATACACTTTGAAAAGGAACACTGCTCATGATACTCTCGTGAAATATACTCACAGTTCCCAGAAATTATACTGGAAACATGATTTAGTTTTCATTTTTGATAGTATTTAAAATTTGTTTCACTGTTTTACATCTCTCCATCTGCTAGAGAAAGGAAGGGGGGAAATGGAACATAAGAAGCAAGAAAAAAATAATTTAAGTAAAAATTGTGTTTTTCTAGAAATACTCATTATAAAATGAGACATTTTTACAGTAAAAATATTCCATAAATATTTAAGATCTTAAAACTGTAAAAACGCTTGACCAGTTCAAGCTGCAGCTGGTTTTCTTAAGTAATGGCCCATACAAACATGGCGAGCAACTGACAGCACTGCATTATTTATTATTCCCATACTTTCACATCCGGGGATAACAAGCAAATGAGTAGCATCAAAAGTGGAGCTGTCAAGGACAAGTTGTGTCAGACCAATCTCATTCCCTTTAATTTTCTTCACTGGCCAAGAGGTTTTGTGAAGAGGGAGCGGTAGAAGATTCAGACCTTGGTAAGTCGTATTGGGTGTGTCCCAGAAGACATTCTCATAAAAGGGATAGGTAAACTCAGACTAGACTATGTTACTGTAGCCTGCATGCTAAAGGATTACAATCCAATCCAAAGGATTGCATGGTAGCATCCAGAGAGCTCGTTCCATGTTTTAATGTAAAAATAGAAGGATATACTTAACTGGACTCTTCAGAGCTCTGCCTTGGGTCTAGTTCTATACAGTGCTTTTATTAAGAAAGAAGAAAGAGAGTGTTTCTAAATGTGAAGGAACTAGGAGGGACTTTCAGTACAAGGCAGATTCATATTGACAAGCTGGAGAAATAGATTGAAAAGATGTGATGCTATTTCCCAGGGACAAGTGGAAGGCACCACACTCGGGCAGGTGCAACACATTTCACAAAACCTGGTAGCAGTTCTGCAGAAAACAGTCTGTGGTCATACTGAATTGCAAGCTGAGTATGAATCAACCACGTAATGCTGCGCACAAGGACAAAGCCCGTCCTGGGATCGATACATCCAGGATATGGCCTGCTGCGATGCTGCCCCATGCTGCTTGATAGTGGGCATGCCTCAGCTGGAGAGTAGCGCCACATGCAAGCACTGCACTTCAGGAGGAAAGCAGACCAACTGGAGAGAGCCCAGGGAAGGGCAAGAAAAATGGCCTAGAAAACATAAACTTCAGGGAAAGACTGAAAGAATTGGAATTGAGAGATTAAAGGCAGACATGATGAAAAGCACCAAGCACGCAAAGGGCTGTTTGAAAGAGAATACAATGTTTTCTATGCCCATGTGGATGGGACAATCGCAACAAGAAAGGTTAATGCTAGATATCAGAAAAAAACCTTTCAAACAGTAAGAATAGTCAGCTATTAAAATCGATTGCCTCCTGGAAGGTCTGAAGTCTCCATATTCAGAAAAAGATTTGATATATATCTGTTTAGGATGCCACGTGTCCAACTAGACCCATTTCGGGTCAAAGGGACCTCTTAAGGTCTTCGCAGTCTGTTTTTGCAAAACTGGTTTAGTTATGGTCTGAAAATGACACAACTGCACATGAAATGAGATGCAGTTGAGCAATGATCTTCAGAAGTGGGTTGAAGCCTACATGTGAAAATCAGCCAGAATCAGACAAAGTTTGGAGACTAGAAAAGAAAGGCCAAAAAAGAGGCACAAAATGTCCAATATCTCTATCCTAAGGAAAACAAAAGCTTAAGACTGTGATCATGGTCTCCTCCTCCTGTTTGTGGGTGATCCTACAGGAGCAGGATTCAAAGCCAGCAGAGGACCTGTCATTATATTTGCTCTTTACCAGGAAGCTGGAGCGCCACAATTCCAGTCGTCTCTAGAACAGGGAAAGAGGATGGATTCTAGCCAACAGAAACAACAGTGGATAATTTTCTTTTACAATGTTCCTACCATTGCTACAAGAATGAATGTGATCTTAGAGCACAGGAATGTACTGTCAATGAATGAATCAGGGACCAGCTAACAGAAAAGAGAGTTTCTGTTTGTACACAAATATCTTGGCAATCAGTAATGATGTGAAAGCAAGTACAGAAAAGTTCATGACAGTTAAATGGGAGTTTGTTGAAATATGATAATTTTTTAAATTGTGGCTGAGTCTGGCAGGGACTTTTTAAGCAGGATCTCAGCCAAAGTCTTAAAAAGTGCATATCAAGCAGCCTTGGGCTTTTAATTTAATTTATTTTAACCATCCTACTTGGAGTTTTCAAATTGATTCACCACCACTGTTTGAACATTCTGTGACAGAAGCAATGCATATTAAAGTAGCTAAAGTTCTCCTTTCGGCATGCCTAATTAGCTGTATTTTTGTCATAGGCAGTAGCAATAATATTGGAATATATATATATATGCATGCTGTATACCAGATTGAGCAAATATGACAGAAAAAAACAGTTGTGAACATCTGAGTAAATTCATGAATTGGTTATGATGACATTGAGTATCTCTTTCTCCATGATAGTATATTCAAGTGTTCTTCTTTTTCAACAGCGTCAATTGTTGAAATATCTGCTTAAATAAAAAGATTCCATAATAATTGTGAAAAAATTGGAAAGATTCAAAAACACCAAATTCATGATACCCCATCAAAAAAATTTAGGTGGCAAAGGCATGATGAACAATGAATATAAAAAGTAACCTCAGTGAAAACTGTGCATGAGACTATGCTGCTTCAGTATTTGGAAAAATAAAAACATTTGTTAACAATCTGAAAATAACCTCCATAGAGGAGTTAAACATTCTGAATAACATGCTTGCTTGAATAGTTTATCCAGTTTCAATATTTACTCTTACATTCATTAGACTTGCATGACTTCTACCACTATTGTCAGGGTATTTTAGGCTACATCCTGCCACAGGTTTCTCTACGACCTCGAGCAAGTTATACAGTTTCTTTATGCATCAGTTCTGCGATGTGCAAAGCAGAGCAGAAGGTACTCGCAGAATTGCGAGGATAAAAAGCTTAGGATGCACACAGGTAACACTATATCAGAGGGGGTCACTTAAGAAACTTTTACAGAGATATTGAATGGTGTTAGAACTTGCAGAATATTGCTAATTTAAATCTAGCTAAGCACGGTAGGGATGAACCATGATCCACTGGTTTTGAAACTGTCCCTCAAACCGTCCCTAAAGATGGGGGTGTACCATGAGTTTGGCCTCAAGGCCTGTGGCAGGTCCTGCCTCCATGCCCACGGGGTAGATACCACTGTGGTAAACAGAAGAGCAACACCATATCTCATTTCCTTGTATAATATACCAATAATTACAGAGTTACAATTTTATTCAAAGCAGTTAATACATTTTCTTCTTCAGATTCAAGTTCAGATAAATTTCATATCTCATTATTACAACCTTGTATTTTCTTTTTCATTTCAGCCTTCATTTTAACCTGTTGTGACTATGCAATTTCACAAGGGAAAGAAAAAGGCACAATAAGAATGAAATTCTTCAGGCATTCATATTAACCTGCAGAAAAGATCACTTAGTGTATAAGAGAAACAGAATGCATCTAAAAAGCCTGGAGAAAGGGAGAGGATTCCCACCAGCTGCAAATAAATGCAGCCCTACCTAAAACAGCACTAGCAGTAAAAGTTAACCAAGAACACTTGCCGCTTTGTCTAGGCCTGCACACATCACTCAGGCTGCAAGGAAATCATTACTGTGACAGATCATTTATATTAATACAATGCACCTGCCAAATTATTTATACACCATAAGCATCAGTTGAGAGAAAGTGCACGCTGGGAACTTCATCAGTATAGAGGAGAGGCTTCACTGGGAGTAAGGCATGTTAAAATAGAGTGGGATTTTGATCTCAGATATGCTACTGTAAATACAGAGTGATGCCATTGAAGCCTGTAGATTTAGTTTGGATTCATACCAATGAATGTGATTGACAGGAGAAAAAGAGGAAAATTGCAGCACTAAGTGATAAGTCACTGACAAGAAAATTGGAACGAGAAATACAAGTCAGTGTTAGTTTAATCTACTATTCTATGTATTTCTACCAGGATAGCTCAGCTTCTCTAGCATGTTTTTTGTACTTAATTAGTGATTTGCTCATCTCTAAGTATACATTAGCTCTATATTACTGAGTATTCCCAAAGGTAGAAAATCTAAATGAAATCTACTGTTGAAAACAGCATATTTTCACAGGTATTACAAAGAACAGAAATATTTGGTAACCATGAATTGCTTCCACTCAATAACATTACAGTTGACAAGACTTAGCATTACTGCTTGGTTAGTAAACACATTTTACATCACATACACTGCTTTAGAGGAGGTTTCCATATTCAGGTATCAATCCTTACCAGTAATGGGCTTCAGAATTGCTCCATACAAGGTCTTTCAAAATTTATATCCCAATCTCAGCATTTTAAAATTTAGTGGGTTCATATTTGGTTCCTTAAAGCAATAAGTTTTCACTGCTGACACAAAGAGGGATTTAGAGGAAGTGGTATATTTTATTCAGCATAGAACATTTAATTTACTGTGCATTTGATCTGAAGGTCATTGAAGTTTCTTTCCCCCCCCACTCATTACACTGACTTCAAATCAGGCCCTGTGTTACTGTATCTGGGTCATCGTCGTCCCATTACTTATTATAGCATAAGGATCACACAGCAATGTATGATCCAGTTTACTCGCACTTTGATCAGCCTGAACACACGACTGATGGTCAGCACTCTTCCTTCCTTCCTTCCTTTGAATTGTATTGTATGACAGTTCATGTGACCTCAAACCAGAAGGAGCATTTAAAATCACTCACTGATTCCAAAACAATTAATCAGTAGTTAATTAGCAAACTCACGGACCAAGTTTTTCTAACCCAGTGTCCTATCTGTCTTTTTTCAAACTGACAGTGCATAACAGAAAATGGTCTTGTATATTAAGAAATACAAAGAGGCTGACAACACAGCGCACCGTGTGCCAGGATAAATGTCTAGAATGATGACGTAATTCCCAATATTCTTTTTCCCTTTTAAATGGAAAGTAGTACACACATAGTGTTTATCATGATAAATAAGAGATGAACTCTTATATTCCCACAACAAGAGAAACAACCAAAAAAAATCGTCTGTGTAAAACATGTATTTTCAAAGGAAATATTTATCAGTGAGCTTCCTACTGAATCAAAGGAAAGGCTGTTCTTTATGCTAATAAGCTTTGGATGATACCCTTTTACTCTGCCCTCCTTAAACTGCGACCTGGGGTCTCCGACTGTCTGTGTGGCATAACATTAATATATTCTGATCACCCAGGCCACAAAGGCTTCATTAAAGTTACCGTAAAAGACAACACCGCTTGAGCTATCGCTAACAACTGGAGGGCGTCTCATTATTATAACGAGAGATCGTTGTAAATGCAGGCTGAAAAAATCCCACGGTGCTTCAGGCACAACTCCGAAGCGGCCCCGGGCAGAAAGGCCTGGGCCTGCCGCGAGCTCCGGCCCGCGACGAGCCACGAGAAGCCGGCGCGCGAGCGGGGCGCCAGGGCGGGCAGCACAGGCTGCCTCGGGCACAGGCAGCGCCGGGGGGGCGCCAGGGCACGGGAGGAAAACCAGAACCGAAGCTCACGCAGAAGATATAAATGAACATCAGACGGCAACAACACGAGCAAATACTGGGAAGCGAACACCTAGCAGAGGCAAGCGGGGCCCGGGGCTGCTCCGGCCGCCTTTCGGGCCCGCCGAGGCCTCGTCCGCTCCCCGAGAGCGTGTGCGCGCACCCGTGCCTGTGGTCATCCAGGGACATGGTGCCACAGGGAAAGAGCCCAGGAATATTAATCCACTTTGGGAAGAGGATGATTGTAGCTCGTACGTGCTAGCTTTCAACTGGCAGTTGCTATATACCCTTAGGTTAATGTGGATCACAGTTTGGATGCTTTTGTTTAGATTTCTAGCAGGCTACCTGCCAAAATCACGGGCGATTTGGAAGCATCTTCTTACAGGCTGTCATGAAAATCCTGGTATTTCAAGACATATATTTGCAGTGTTCTGATCAATTTGCATTAGATGAGAGAAAAGAGATTTTACTAGAAAAAGAAAAAGAGGTTAAACAATTATATTCTGGGGATATTTTCCTTCCACTTTAACATGATTGCTTCTGCCATGATGAATAAAGTCAAAAAACATCACAATTATTTCTGGAAATACTTCTGAAAACCTACCTGATGAACAAGTGCGACTGTCCTTAGGGTATGACATTCCTCCCCTTGTTACTAACCATTACATTTGTGCATTAAGAATTTCGCCTCTGATGTGCCTTTTATAATTTTATTCCTGCTTCCCTTGATTCTTTTCTTGGTCTCAGGCTCAGCTACTAAGATGTTTTAGCAAAGCAAAGACACTTGAAAGTAGTTGGAACTGGGGCTGCTTAAAATTTCCTTGTACAGAGGATATGTTTGCCTAGTTATCGTCCTATTCCTATAGAGTTATTTTAATCTAAATAAGAGAACACTGAACACTTTCTATTACAGTCAGAGTTGAATAACCAAATCAAGTTGTGGGGAAAGGTTGGGACACTTTCCTGACTTTTAGACTGTTTACAGAACAAATTGCCAGGTTAGGCAGCTCAGTGGGTTCCCAATTCCTCCTCAGCTGTGAAATCTCCTGTTTCTATTTTAAACCTCAAGAAGGGCTAGAACATGCAAAAGCTTGTCTCAGTTTTCCAGCTGCCTAATAAAAGGTCCTATCTCTATAACCTTAAGGTGCCTCTGACCCTAAACCACCACTGCTGCAGCTTTTTTAGAAAAGCATTATGCAGTCAGAACTGAATGACATTATTCCAGTCATTCTTTCATTCCTTTATTCAGTTATTTCGTCCAGACTTCTGGGAGAGCAGTTTTGGGGAAGCCTCAGGGTCTTGTCCCCTGCCCCACAGGAGACAGGGTGAGGCGGGCGTCATACGGAGGGGAGCGCAGGTGCTCTGACTGTTGCACAGCTCAAATCCCATAACGTTTCCCAATCCATAGCCCATTTATTTGTGTTTGTAATGCAACTGCAGGATGCATTTATGTTCCAGAGAAGGATTTAACATAGTATCTTGACTAGTCGTAACTACAGATGAGGGGGTTGTTTAAATATGTTTTATTTCCAAAAGTAATAGACACTGATAAAGATCAAGACAGCTTTGAATTTTGAAAGTTACTGCACTCTTAAAGGAATTAAAGTGAATTATTTATACACTGATTCTCCACTAAAATTGCCAGCAATGATGTTTAAGTTATTTGATATGTATTATTTTGCCTTCAGTAATAGCAGAAGAAATTCTGGTGTTAGGACTTCTTAAAAATAACAGACTTTTGTTGTCATGGTGCCATTTATCTTCCTGTCTAAAAGTGATCTTTATGATACAAAAGCATGAAAACTAAGGGAAAATTATTCGCTTTATCTGTATAGGTAGAAATTTTAACAAATTCATTAACTCCAGTGGGTCATTATTATTATTACTCAGAAAAAAACTCTGCAATCAGAATAGATCAACCATGGGGGATGTTACTTTCGGGTTGGAGTTTGGGTGTCTGGTTCTTTTCTCAATCCATATAACAGTTCTTTGGATTTGATATTATGCTCATCAAAATAAATCACCACCTAATTTTTACTGAAAGAATACGAACTAAATAATCTTTTCTAATACAAAAATATCATTGGTGAGATGGAGGGCTGAACTAAACCACTTGACGAATGGTTTAACATCCAAGTCTTCTTGGTTTTTATACTCCTAATACAACAATACCCTCAATGAGTTCTAATTAAAACGTTACTGTGGCTTGATGAAATACTACTTACCTAAATGAAATCCAGATCAGCATGTTGGTTAATTTCTAATCATTTGCACTATAACAGTAAAATACAGTTTGCAGTCTCTTCGCTTGCTAATCATGAGGGTGTCATTATGCAGTCTCTACTGTCTACATCCAGAAATAATCAGTGTAAAAATTACTGGAAATTTAACTACAAATAGTTGTCCAAAGAAGAGTTCCAATCTGCTACTCTAAATTTAATTAAGTGCATATTCAGTGGTGAAGGGTTTTTTTTTTCCTGATTAAGTTCTTGCTGTAAGTTGGGAGCAGTTTAAATAGACTGCAGTATAAAATTAAAGAATTTAGCCTAGCAGAAATGTGTGGGTGTCTGTGTGTGTGAGTGCTAGATGAACAAAGAAAAAGGAGCTGCAGCAAAATCTCATTTGCCTTAGATGTTTGTTAGTAAGGATAATAGTCAGAAAATACCCAATACAGGAAGAATTAGCGCTGCTGCTCTATATATTAGGATGAGTGAAATAACAAAACTGATTAGAAATAACCTGAACACCACACCAAAGATGTGATGTCTGCTTACCTAAAGCAAATCAGAGTGATGGAAAGAAGGAACACCGCATGGAAATTCAATGGCAAGGTCAGGGGAACCATCCAATGAGCCATTCTGATCCCAAAATTCTCCATTTTAAAACCCACTTCAGTTTGTTGCAACACCAAGATAGTTTTAGTTTCTCTTTTGGGGTGCTTTGCTTGGCATCATCTCTGCAAGATCTTGCACTTGGGCTAACAGCAGTGTCTTTCACGGATCTCATGACTCAGCTCTTTCTTAAGACACGTAAAACTATAAAGGAGAATATAAAAATAGGTGCATTTGATATGGTTTTTCTATTACTGGCCTCTCTCTATGTGGTATTACCGTCATACCCAGAAAGAGGGTTGGATGCATTCAAAAATGAAGACACCTGTAATTATGGTTTCCACAAATGAAAGAGCATCTTGAGCAGCTCTGGCAGTGAAGAATGATATTGTGACTACAGTGCATTTCAAAAAGAAATTGTCTGTGGACAGAGTTATCATCCCTATGATCACATGCATGATTTTATATTTTTAACACTTTTTTTTATAAGGAGAAGTGCTAAATCTAAGCTTTTTAATGTAGGGTAAATAAATTGAAATTGAGTTTCTCCTTATATTCCTAGATCCTCTGGTCAGGGTATCCTGAGCCCAAAGCCTGCCTTGCCTGCCAAATTTTAAATACCTGTCACTATGAAGTACGTTCTGAGTCCTTGGCAGATGCTGTTCCTCTAGTGAATACAATTTTTTGTCTATCTAATAGGTGCCAAACTGGAAATTCGTTAATAATTTTCTATTACTGCCACCTTCCTCTGGCTCCTTTTGTTTTAGCAAAATTGGATCTCAGAGGAGATACATATCTTCATGTCTCAATTCTAATTAAGTAATATGGAGTTAATTAAGCAGAAGGCAGGCTCAGCAAACATATATACTATGTAAGTAGGTAGCATCAACCTCTTTCTTGCCATGACTTATAGCTTACTACTGCATAACATTTGCTAGATCACTATCGTTTCATTTGCCATAGTGTTCAGCCTACCAAATATGTGATTTGGAATATTCTGGACTTGCAATAATTAAAAACTGAAACAACAAAAAAAGAGTCATTACTGAAACAGATTGGTACTATTATGAAGTCTTCTCATTAAGGCTGCTATAATTCCCAACAGAAATACAATAACTGAAACTTTATTTATTAAAGTATTTATTATATATTTAAATGTAAGCCTCACCTTCACCTGACTGAACTCTTAGTCAGAGAACTAGTGGGTGAGGTGAGAGTATGAAGAAGCCAGCTGACACAGAGGTTGAATTTAGGAGTAAAACTTGCTCTCAGTTTAGCATTTTATGTTTTTGAAGAGTCGAGGCATTACTAAAATCTGCTCACCAACTATGATGTTGTAGCCTTGAAAACACACGAGTTACAAGAGGATAAAAAGAAGCCCTTACACTGTTAAAACAATTTTGGTTTTGACATTTCTTCCTGAGAAAATTAGATGCCCGGAATGTGATGAAGAAGTCTAAGAGAATCGAGTTCAGCGTTGTTCGGAAGCTCTTTGCCTGTGACGAGAAGGATGTATTAAGATGATTTGGGATGGAAAGGATCTTGGTTGGAAGCTTTCAGCAAGAAATTGTAGTAAATACATGAATGATGTTAGGTTCCTCCTGCTGCCTCAGCTTTAGGTTAGTCTTAGATTTACTTCAATTCCCTTGTGCCCCACCAGGTTTCTTTTGCTGCTCTTTTGTGAGCTGAGAGGAAAAAACAAAGGTGGCAGCAGGATTATGTTAACACAAAGATTTCCAAAAACTGGAGCAAATGAAGTCAGTCAGGCTGTGTCTGAACTGCAGGAGCCAGGCCAGCAGCTCCTTCTGAAATGAGCCCCCCGCATCTCCTGGGCGTGCAGGAAGCCCTGGCACGTGGTGGCCTGGTGCCCCACCGCACGTCTGGGGGGCCAGAACCACCGGGCAACTCCCCCACAGTCACTGCAGAGCCTGAGAGAAAGTACATCACTGTGGGAAATACTGATTTTTATCTGCTTGGCACAGAAGCAAAGGTGTTCTTCAGTGAGTATTTGCTATCAGTAAGATGATACTGGTTGCAAACCAGGGAGTGTGACTTCTTAACGCACACTACCTAGTTAAATAAGGCCCAAGAACTCACCAGGGCTCTTAGGTATTGTTAAGTTCACTGCCAAATTAAACAGATCAAATAGCGTCCAAACACTTTCTCATTTATATATTCTTATTCCAAGTATTACATATGTGTACTGCTTAATCCTTCACAGTTCCACTCCTACTGGCTACTTAAACTAATTTCATCTAACTTACACCAGAGCCCATTACATTTTTATTGTTTTACTATATATAATTACTGCTGTAACTTAGCCTGGTTCTTCACTGCTATGCCAGAACGGTTACAGCAATCAGGTTGCACATTTTACCTTACTGAAAATCTCATGTCTTTAATTTTGCTTTCTAACCAGCAAATAATGTCACCGTAGCTTTATTGTTAATGTTTTCAAAATATCAACATATATAATGCAGTTCAGTTCTGTCAAGCAAACCTCTTGAACCTGAATTTTCCCAGCATGTATTTTTGAGAAGTGAAAACATCTCAACGGTATCAATATCTAAAATATAAATAATAACACTAATAGATATTTCACAATATTTTGTCTGACATCTTCACATCAAAATATTTTTTCAGTGGAAATTGACCTGAGAAATAAGGTGACATACTGCAGTATATACACACCGCATGCCAGCAATTTTAAAATAACTTACGGTGTTGTTTCTTTAATCTTCAAATCTAACACATAAAGTCAGATCTTCACGTTGTGTAAATCCCTATAGGGGCATTCAGTTACTAAAGCTGCAATGATACTCAGCACCAGAGTGTTTGGCCAAAAGTGTTTCCAACTAGATTTAGAAGAAGAGATTTTTTATTATTCTTTCCTTCACAGCATCGATATGAAAGTATTCTTAAAGAGAAATCAAGTCATAAGGATTATCAATAAATACTGAAGACATGCACATGCACATACACAAACACATGTGTATGGATGGAAACTGTATCATTATCTCAGTGCGCTTCTCCACAGTTCAACACAAGAGCTCTGCTACACAACAGCGTTCAGTCCTGCATGGTACAGAACTCCGGGGTCGATCTGACAGACAGCTTTAAACATATCGATATTTTCACTGCACACTGGATTTTAAAGAATAAGAGAATGGGTGCAAAACTAGACAAGTTTTATGGAGGTTTCTTATTTTTGTACACTTCTTAAAATCCAGATAATATGAAATTTGTGATGAAATAATTTTCTGGAGCATTATTCCCATTGCAATTACAAAAGAAGCTGCACTTGCAGCTCTAAACTTTTCAAAAGTGCAATATATATCTTAAAGCTAAAAACAGAGCAGTTTAAATGCACGTAGCCCATTCACGCAGACTGCTATTTATACAACTATCAATCCTTCTGAAGGAACAAATGACATGACACTGATAGCCATGACTGCCTTTAACACTGATCAGCAATGGCAACCTTGAACCCCTGCATCTACTGAAAGCTGATCACTGGTTAGCTTCACGTAGCTAGTCTGGTGCCTTCATGTTTTTGTCATTCCTTTTTCATTCCTTCTATGCTTTTGTGTAGCCCACCTGACATACCTAAAGGTAAAGGCTTTGGGGAAGGAAAGGAAGTTTAAAAAGGGGATTGGTGGTAGTGTGCTTCATTAAACTAATCTGGCACATTGATTGGGGGCTGTCAAGCAGTCCTGAAAGACTCTCTTTTTTCTTCCCTTTCCCTGAAGAAAGACAAACTGCTACAGCATGCTGTAAAGTACTCATTTGTGCATGCATGTTATTCCCCCCTCATTAGAGCAAATGGCCTCATCTATTTTTTGCAGTTATTATATCAACAGCCTCTAATCTTTCAATAAGTCATCCTGGATTGTGAAGCTGGTTGACCCTATAATATTCTTCATATAACTCCTCCCAAAGAGATACATATTCAAGCATTAATTGCTACCCTTAGAAGCCTATATGAATAATGCATCTGCCCTCAGGCTTAAATGGTAATAAGGATATAATGGCTTAAAGGATTTCCATTTTATTCTACTCTTTAAGAATAGCAGTGGCATGTGTTATCACACAATGTAAAAACAATAATAACTTAATCCAAAGGAGAGTAAAAGGCAATTCAATTATAGAGGTGCTTACTGTCTATTAGCATCCTGAGGCCTTCTCCTGTCCCCCCTGACTTCAGCTGGAATTGCACCAGGCTCCTACGCAACAAGAAGGGATCGCTTCAACATTGCACATGTCAACTGCAGTGCGCTCAAGGGTAGCAGGGATCAAAAGAAACCCAGTGCCTGCATACGGCCTGATGACAGATGAGCTGCCAGGCTCACAGGACTTGCTCCTAAATGGGTGTCAGTAACAAACCCCGCTTCCTCAACAAGCACTAACTGACATCCTTCCTGACAGCTGCAGAGGAGAGACAAATGCCTTTTCTCTCTCCTTTAAAAGACAGCAGTCTAGGATGGACACACAGCAAATTTCTCCAAAAACTGTCAGTGTGACAGTTTTCATGAAAACTAATCCACTAAAATAATGCAGAAGCATGTGTGATGTTCTCCAAAATCCCCTTTAAAATGAGTAATTGAAAACTTGGATATTCACAGGCCATTTAAACTATATCTTTATTTAATCCATGTGCACTTCCATGAGGTATCTGTTACCATCCGCTGTGCCGAAGAGACTCAAGAGGCAGCGCGGCAAGGAGGACGCAGCGAGGAAGACTACCTGCGGCTCAGGTCTGCACAAAGGGAGAGCAGGCAGAGGCCAGACTTCCAGCAGGCCTCACGCTAAGACTTCCAGTACGGCTTGAGGAAGTCAGATGTTCACTTTCACCAGCAACTCTGCCCCCGAGTCCTTTGGGCTTCTCTAGAAAGCTCAGCCGAAATTAAACAGAAAAGGCTTGAGCATTAATCTTCTAAGGGTTGGTGTTCCACCAGTTCAGTTTATTTTGACAGGCTGCCTGCATAAAAAGTGGTTCCCTAGAGATTTAGGACTGGATTTCCAACAGGGATCTCAATTTATATTCTCAGTGCTAGCAGGTCCCTATTAATATTATTTGTCTTTGTTAACAATCCTGACTCTTCACAAATGCTGAGCTCCCTGGTTTGGGTACACTGGAATGCTGCAATGCAAGTCATGAGAAATTTTTGAAAAATCACCACAAAGACTTCTTGAATTAATGAAAACACTAAGATCTATTCTAATGGCAGAAATATGTATTAGTTTAATAAGCATGCAATCAAATTTTTGATTGAGTGAAACACTACAAAAATGCCTTTTACTACTACATTTTCAGACTCCAGAATTCTTTATTACAGCACCAACCTACACACTGTCTCATCGTTGGGAAATAATTATCTCAAATTTAACTTGCTGATCAAAATGAAGTACTAAAATGTCTCGACACCAGACAAAATTGCAGTCTGTTCCTCCATAATCACTCTATTCTGCAGCACCCTCTATTGGCTGATGTAAATAAGAAAAAGAAGACCATGCCATGGGTGTTTTTCTTTACATTTGGATAAGACAGTTCTGTATCAGGTGAGTGGCTATCTCTAAACACTGCAAAAGGAATGGGTCCCCTGACAGACCAAGTATTACTGTATCACATAGTGTAGGCAAAATCTTCTAAAATGCTTTGCCGGGAGAAAGAACAGGGAGCAGCTGGTTTAGAGGGCTGGAGACATTCAGAAGGATAAAGGTACTATGTGAAAAAAGAGTAAGCGTACGAAAAGAAAGCTGGAATTGGTAAGCAATACAGATGCAGGTAAGTGTCGCTGTGCTGTGGGGATGGTGAGCGGGACGGACAGGTTAACAGCAGCCCGGAAGGTTTCTATGAGATCCCAGGAGATGAAGCGATTCAGTGCTGTAGCGGGAAAGAAAAAGGCTTCCAAACAGGTGCACAACTGAAGGACCATCCATGAGGGATGGAGGGTTGCAGAGCACTGAACAGACAGGAAAAACAGAATGACTGGGTGAATCACATACTTGGAATTTAAAATGCTAATACTTCTGACAGTGTGGTTCTACTTTGAAAAATGGCTACGTAAATGACATTTTCTGCCTCAACAGATCTACAAACAGCGCTTCTTCTGTGTTAGCTCTGCTGACTTTACCATGAAACCCCCCCCAAGTTTTTCTTTTCTTTTAAAAAAGCAGCAGTTATTCTTTGCAGTTTCATTTGAACAAACTTGATGGCACACATGCCAGGAAAAGAAAAGAAAAGCCAAACTTTCCTTTTTATATTATATTGGCCTTACGAGGCTACTAAGATTAAATTAGATTTTGCTCTTAAGGAGTCCTTTCTGCTACCAGACACAGTTCATGGAGAGATGCAGACTGATGTTGCCCTTTTGGTGTCCCTTAGAAACCCCCACAAAAATGCTAATTCACAAATTCAGTCCTGAATTCTGAACATCCCTGTTCCCTGTCCATCCCTGGTGCCCAGAGAGGGAGGGGAACAATTTACAGACGGGTGGCAGAAGGTTTTGGTATCGACATCTAAGCAAATCATGACTTACAGTACAAAACAACTAAAAAAATCACCACTGTTACACAGAGAGCCTTCTGCTTAAACATGCGTCTTAAGAGCAATGGTTGATATTGACAGTCTCAAAACCTTCTTTTAAAGATGTCCTAATCTTTAGTCCTAATAATGACTTTCTGATCAGGAAGATGAGGGCAGCAAAGCTAAAGTCAAGTTTCTTTGCAGACAGAGCATAGCATGAGCATAACCCATGGATGCAGTAGCTGCTCTGCCCATAGCCACATCCATATTATGGAGGTTATACAGCGACAACGCATCAAGCCACAGATAACTACATTTTGTAGAAAGTGGTGTAAAAGCTCCTGTTTTGGACAATCAGTGTCAGTGAATGTTTGAGTGATATCCATATGGCTATCTAAACCTGACCTCTGAATCTTAACTGATGCCCTTGTCTTTAATAAGACTCAGCCAATACTGCAAATGTGTTTCCTCAAGGAAAACAAACCTGCCATCCTCATGTTACCTCCCAAGAGAACCCATCTCCTCCCTCCGACTGGCAGTATGAGTGGCTAGGCTGGAAATATGGGAACACCCTAAGTGAAGTGCCCACACACCTCGTCTATCCACAACCATTTCTGTAGTTTTATCAATGCTGTTTCAGCTGCTCGTCTGCCTGCAGCAAATAGTCACCTCCAGCCTGACACGGAGCAGTGCTCGGAAGTACTGAATGTCAAAGCAGTTTAACTGGCAGCATGTGGCCCAGCAAGGACATGCCCTTGAGAGGATGAAACCTGCTGTAATCACTGCCAAGCTAAGCAATATTTAAAATACCTCTGAAATAGTTTAGGAAACCTTTTTTTTTTTTTTTTTGGCAAAACAAATTATTCATCATTGTGTCTCCTGAAATAAATAATCCTTTTCACAAAAGGATTTTTCTCAGGAAATCCAATAGCTTTTGCATTCGGGCAGAGTGTTGTGAACTCCAGGAAAAGCACCAACAGGGAACTAGGTCCTTCTTATAATGCCAGTTGAGGGAAAGTTTGTTTTTTGAACACAGTGAATAGGATGAAATGATCTAGGTAACAGTGAAAAAGTTGAGCAACTCCTGACATTATTGATTAAGCTCAAAAGAAGTCCCCTTAAATTTATGCACATCACATTTCTTCAGTTCTGAGAACACTGGTTACAATTTTTTCTTCTTTCTTTTAGTATCTGTGTTCTTTACTTCTGTAACTTTATAAAGAGATGAATTTCTTTTTTCCTAATTATTATTCTTACTCTGTGCTTAGAATTATTACTTACATATTTTAATACAGAATAAGTAGCCATGAGTTTTAGTCCCACAGCAGAACTTTCTCTGATTATGAATAAATAGAAACCATATTTCTAAGAATACTTTGGTCTTTTATCATCATTGCTGTGTTCCTATTTGATAATTCATATTTTTCTATTACTGTGCTATCCCAGGCTTTATTGTCACCATTAGTATAAAGCACCATTTTTCCAAGCTAAAACTCAAAGATAATTTATTCGGGGCCTGTTATGCTGATCATCAATGATATCCCACAGCAGATCCAGCAGAAATGTCAAGAGATTATTTGGTAATACACTGAGTGTTATTTAAACTATTTTGTCTTTATTTATTTCCAAAATTATGCAATTTTGGGTATCCTGACATGAATGAATGAATATCCTTCCACCATACTGAATATTTTTTAAAGTCACTCCAACATATCTGATTTAGGGTTTTATCTTTTAAAACAATCTTCACCTATGTCAATATAATTGATAAAACAGTTCAGAATAATTTTGTCTAATGGTCTGCAAATAGACTTGTCTGGGTTTTGCATCCATAAATTTTCCTAACTGTTTTAATCACTGGTCCTTCTAATTTTAGGATTGTCTAATGCAAAACCAAGCATCAACACTTGAGTCAATTGAAGTTGTTGTAAATTCAGACCTAATTCAGATGTGATAGATAAATTATGGTGAGTTAATTAAAAAGTATTAATTTGAAATACTAAGCCTGAAAACCTAATGGCAGTTCAAGAAAAATACAAAAGTGATTAAAGTGTTTCAAAGGAAATATCTGAAGTCTACAAAAAAAGTAAGCAGTCCCAGTTCTCCTCTCTTTACTTTCTTCAGACACTCTCTTCTGTTGTGGAACTACTCTTTAAAACAAAGAAAGAGGAATAAAACCCAAGAAAACAAAGCTCAACCATGAAAACAATTTAGAACCCCAAATTTGTCTCAGAGAGTATTTCAATTATTTCAAAGACTAGTTTTGAAAAGCAGTGTTCTCACGCTGTAAGATGCATTAGTTAAATGAAACAGAAACCATCTTTTCTTTTTGTTTTTTGAACTCTCTGAAGTTTGAACACCCTATCTCACATTTTCACCCTCAGGATCTTGTTTGTTTTCTAATAAAGATTAATGGATTTTTTTATAAGCAGAGATGAAAAATAAGTCACAGTACCATATGTTCTATCAAGTTATGCTTAGCAAATCGCAAAACTCATCAAGGACACAAAGACTCCCATAAACTCTCCCTTATCCTTTGTATTCTTGCTACATCACTCTATTGCACCTGTTTGATAACTTCAGTAGACTTCAGTTATACAGAGTTGGTAGTTTCCACTTAACTGAAGAGCAACATTCTTATGACCCACATTTACCTATTACCAAATGCTCAAAAGGAGGGATGCAATTACTAAAATATGAAGTATCTAAAATTCTCAATACTATATTAACAATATAAAATAAAAGGAGATGGATATTTAGATGAATCTTGACAACTTCATGCAAAATAGTGCCCATTTAAAAGCTGTTACTGAAAGGCTTTCTCAAGCCAACAGAAATCTCCCTATGGCTGGCAGAAAGTCGTCCCAAGGTCTATGCATTTCCTAAGCAATCATGAGAAAGCCTGACATCTGAGACTGGACAGCTCACGCTGACCTCCTATCACACAAGCATCTGGATTTCTCTTTTGGCCAAAGTCACGTTCTGGTTTCACTCTATCTATATCAAAAAAATGTTTACAGTAAATTCACAATCTGAATTGCTTAAAAAATACTTTATATTAATAGCAGAGTTATCACCACATCTGAGATAGGTAATATATGATTTTGAAAAGAAATCCAGAAGCATGCACCTGTTTTACTCAGCAGACATGGACAGAAAAGGTGATCTAATTAATATTTCCCTTTTTCTCTCTGAAACAGATTTACATCCAGATTTGGACTTTTATAGATTTCTTCATTACAACAAATGAAATATTAAGCTATATTTCAGCCTTAGCTTTTTTCAGACTCAGCTTCCATTGTTTTCAGGTATTTATTGCTCCATTCCTCACGGTCAGACCTCTCAGTCCCGTTGTGCTGGTCTGCTGCTCGGGTGAGTAAAGTGACGTTTACTGAAGAGAAGTCAGCACTCCTCGAGTGCGTAATGAATCCCAGTATTTACATGGGCAGTGTTCTCATTCACACATGAAAGACTGCATTTACATGAAAAAACTATTGCATGAACGTTTACGAGAAAGCAAGCTAAAAAGACTATGGACAAGTTAAAAAACAGAGAAGAATCTGTAAACCTTGCAAAAATGTTTTCCACTCTTAATGTTGGTGCAGAGCTCTGTGACTGCCTTGTCAAGTAAAAGGGTAAAGGACAGTGTTAACTTTATAAACTGTGTTCCCATGGAGTCGCACAGAGAGACACATTTTTCAAAGAGTAGTAGTTACACCCAGCAGGCAAATGTGGGCGCTGGGATATTTATATATGATTTGATCAGTGTGCTTTGGTATTTTACATAAGCAGGGATTTATACAAAAAAGCAGTATAAGATGTAATAGTGAAGTCTATATATTGCACTAATTTTATCTGTGTTAAATTATAAAGCGATACACAATTTAAGTAAAGTGTTAAGTGTCATAGGATCCCTGGAGACTGGTGATTGTAAGAGAATATGTATTTGTCAGCAGCATCTAGGGTATCTAAAACGGTAGTGGGAACACTACTTAGAGCTTAACATTCAAATTGCTATAAGGAATTAGAAGTTAGGGTGAAATCAGGGTGCTACAAGTGTTTTAAAATATCTGTGGAAAGTTGTACATGATTCACAAGGGGCTCAACAATTTAAAATGGCGTTGTTTCTCCAAATTGCTCCCTAGCATTAGGACACACAATTTCATGTATTGTTTTTCAAGCATACACAGTACATTAGCACTTGATAATCAAAGATATATCTTCCATGTATCCTTGTCATCTACCTTATGTAAGTAAATAAGACAGTATAAACAAATTAATAAAAGAGTTCCACAAGCACTGTATGCAATTTAATATGTGAAGCTCTTTCAATAATTCAAATTGTGAATTTTCTGTCTTTTCTGTAAAAAAATCTACATTTCATGTTATCATAATATAAGGTAATAGAAGTATTATCAATCTTTTTGCTGGTACACTAGCAATTATGTATTTTTTAAAATGCTAGTTAAAAATAACAACATAATCAACAGCTCAACTAAAGTTAGTCAGTTTTGGTTAATTTATTCCAGCGCTATTTGTTAGGCAGATGTAAATGTTTATCCTTTTTTTTCCTCCAGTGCAGAAGAAAATTCACTTGATCTGTTTTCTCTTTACACAATCCCTATTCTTGTCCTGTCTTGGTTAGCTCTTGTTATTAATAGCACCCAAGTGAAAATATGGTATTCTGTGCCTTGCCTTCTTAATAATGAATAAAGGTGATGCATTGTATGAAACTGCCTCAATAATTTACAAGGTAATATCAAGCAAAGACTAACTGTAGTGGTCCGCAGAAAATATACTGCACTAAAAAATGATTTATAAGCTGCAGAGACGTTATAATACTAAATTTAAGCACTGAGTTTCTAGTCTATTAGAAGTGTTAAAGTTTTAACACCAAACATGGCTGTTTTCCTACTTTTTTTAAGTTGTAAATTATTTTCTATTCACGTCTTTTTGCTCATAGAGTACACATTCCTGTGTCAGAATGCTCTTTTACCTTCCGTTCTGCTTATAAAGAGACAGAAGGGGATCGAAGCGTCTTCTATCGTTGCTGCTCGTTTTTGAACACAAAGCTAACGCTACTTTTCCTGGGTGAAGTGCAATGTGGCGCCCTCTCTCCCCTGCATACAACTGCAGGGGAGAGCTTTTATTTCTGGAAGTACTATCCCATAGGTGTACTTTTAAGAGATGTTTCGCTCTGCTTCTTCATCCCAATGGAAAACTAGCTGTCCTTGTCTGAGGTAAAACCCAACTTTCAGCATGGGCTGGTCACGACTGTTTCTGCTGCTTCTGCACTCGTTACTGCCCGCGTGACAAACAGCAAACGAGGCGGCCTCAGCTGCCCATGAGGAACCGTCGCTGGGATGACACCACCAGAGCCAGGCACTGCAATGCTGACCAACGCACCTGGCCCTCTTGTTTCAGAGTTTTGCACTTCACCACCTGCTGTACCTGCGTACAAGTCTCCTGCGCGGTGTTTACTCTATACAATAGCTTCTTGTTGCTTTATCAGCTTGTTTGGTAAATAATTTAAAGTTCCACCGAACAGGTGACTCGAGTTTCATTTTGTTCATGGGCACCTTCCTGAGAGCTCTGATTGCCAAAGGATGGTCATGCATGGGAGAAAATTTTCTGATCTCTAAAAACTGCACGTGGGTTAGAAAATTAAGCATCCCTGAATGGTTTCATTTCAAAATGTGACCATAACTATTATTTCTAGTGCTTTTACCTCACCAAATGTGGATTTTCAAAAGTGACCTGGGATCTAGAATGCTCCTTTTCTGGGGATACCACCAACAGCCTGAAAATCAGCTGCCTGATATTCAAAAGGTGGAAGATCAACCCACTATGAAGTGTCTTCTGTTTCATATTCAAAGATTAAGTTATAAAATAGATAGTAACTGCTGAACATGATGGCCTATATGTATATGTATATATAAAAAGACCGAATTATAAAATTACAGAAAATAATATTTGGGTGTTAATATGAAATGTCTCATGATTTTTTACAAAAGCTTGTCGGAAACCAATACTGGCGATCACTTGCTAGAGATAAAGGTGCCCTTATCCCTACAAGGCTTTCCAATACTATCCTTTCTATGAAATTTGAATCTAGCCATTTAAACAGGTTAAATGAAAATACAATATGAAGCAGAACATGTTTCTGTCAGAAGCAACAGTAATTTATGCAATCTTAATCATCCAGTCAGGGAAAAGAATCAGATTTAGACCGACCATGCAGTTCAAGTACTGGCTACAAGAAAGACTACTCAAGGCAAATCCTTCCAAAGTTATTCACACGCGCAAATTTATTCCAACACAACCCTTTGTCGAAGAACGAGCAAAGGACTTAGCACAGTCATATGTGCACACGAAAGAAGAGAGGTTAATGCTGCCAAATACCTTCTTTGTTGTAAAACATTTGACCAGACACACTAAGAGTGTTTTTATCCCTGTATCCTACCACGTTTTAACAATATCCTACCATATATCTGCAGGATACAGATATGTGAATGTAGGGCAGAAAATTTTAAATCAATAGTTCATTTTTCATTCCATCCCTTCAGAAAGAGACAGTGACCCTTGCTGATAAGGGGACACAGTACTTTATCCCTGGCACACAATACTTGCATCATGGACAGGAATGCATAAGGACAGAAGTCTTTTACAGTAAGACAAGCTACTCCACATGCAGAAGAGGTAAAGATAAATCAGATGAGCAATGTAAGCAGCTTGGCATTTACACCTGAAGTATCCCATGTATCAGCAGAGGAGAAGGGATACTCGAGGAGAGAGATGGTGTTGGCTGCATGTCATTCTGGGACTGGTGAGCAACTGGGAAATAGGCAGTAACCACCAAACTGTTCTTGGGAACAGGAAAGCTGTAAGCTGTGCTTTGTAAATATCTGCATTCATAAGCAATGTCCCAATATAATCCATATTGAGTGAGAACTGGTGCATATGCAGCATTTCTAATTCAGTATGACAGAGTCCAGAAGTAAACCATACTGTTGTGCTTCTGGGATAGCACGTGTTATGCCCATACATACAGAGTGCAACTCATTTTCCAAAGTCATCAATACTGACTTTTTAGAATAATACTGCTTCTGCAAAATGCAGCGTAATGACAAGAAGACTGTTTATTTCTTTGTCCTAGTAATGATCACATATTATATTTTCTGATTTGGGAAATAACAGTGATGGCAATATTATAGTATTATTTTGAGATTAATTTTAGTTAAAAAAATACCAAACAATAATTACACAGTGTAGCACATAATATTTACATCTCTCAAGACAATACTGTTTTACTATATTGTAAACAGTGGTTTACGTTACTTATTTCATGGTTAGACCTAAGAGCCAAGTCCTGGATTTTGTTGCTAATTCTGTCAACTGAATGATACTGAGTACGCCAGCTTAACCGATTTGTCTCCAAAGTTTTCTCTTCCTCACTTGCAGTTAATAATTCTCACACATATTTAAACAGAGTTTCAAAATAAGAGTTTCAATATAAGTTCAGAATAGCAACATTATTGCTACAGCGGTCACCATAAAAATGTCATCATTTACATAAGATATAGAAACAGAATGATAGCACCATCCTTCTAACTAGCTAATGTCCTAATGCATCAAAAATTGTATAAAGCTTAAAATAGTTCAGAAATCAAATAATACTGGCTTTGCTTGACTGTTTAGATGGAAAGAATAATTTGATAAAATTTCATATGTTTGAGCTCTAATACTGAATTTAATCCTCTATTTAACATTTGGAAAGTTTAGTGCATAACCATAAAATACATTCTAAAATGTTAAAGCTGCTTCACTTTCTCCTTCATTCACCAGAGCAGTAATTGCAACCTTTGATGCCAGACTTATTTTATTAGTCCATTTAGGTAAGGGGGAACTTTTGGTCAGTGACTCAGAGGAATAATATCCAAAAACTTTCAAAAAAATTGTCTGTTACTTGAAAAGTGTATCTATGTAAAATATGCCACATGACCACATAGAAAGAGCCAAATCCTATAGTCTCACTATGGTATTCAATACCAATCAATCCACATGGCTACAAAACTTATTTTAAGAGACATAAGCAAAAAGCCAAGGAATCACTGTACTGACATCTCCCCTTCCCCCAAACTATTATGTAAAACCAGAAGATACCAGAGCAGCTACTCATTCCTTTATTATGATGTATTTTTACCTTTTAGGCAGCGAAGCTGCAAATGTTGTCAATTGTGAAAGACCCGTTAAGCCACTGAAGTCAGGCTTGATGAACTGCAAATAAAGCATCTTGGACTGAGATGCTTACATAGATGTCTATAAGATATTGCAATTGCAAGTACCTGAAGGAAATGGGGCATTCCAGATCCCCTGTTTAATAAATACTGGCCTGTAAGTGGCCTTATAAGTGATTGCCATGTACACATGTAAAAGGAAAGCCTACTGTAATTTGACTGTATCAATTACTTCTTTGGTAACTGCAGCCTTGTTCAGGTTTCTTCTCTAGCGATAGAGCTGCTTTGCAGTACTTCATTAGGAGTGAAATCATTTTTCAATCAGTATGAACATTTGCATAAACAGAAGCCACGATTTGCAGGGTTAGTCTCAGAAAATTATTTTCCAGTGGCAGTTAAGTTACAACATGGGTAATACAGCGTAGCCTCTATAGTGCTCAGCGATAGCTATTTTACCCCATTTTCTGCACCGCCTCCCTTCTCAAGCTCGGAGCTGCTAGTGCAGGTCCCCACCTGTCACAGCTGCTTGCAGCCGCGGGACACGAGCTGCATTACCAACTCCTGACAGCGTCTCCTGTTCAGGTCCTTCTTGCAGGCACTGAGTTTCCTTCAACCTGCGTCTGCAGTAAGAGCCATTAGAACAAGTCAATACTTGTCAGAAAACCTCACACTGTCAGTTCCCACCACTAATCCTTCTTTCCAGAGTCAAGATGGAGGCATGATTTCCAGATCTGTCAGGGTCAGATCATCTGTGATGTTAAATTGCTTTTAGTCAGATTCCACTGACTTGTACCAGTCAAGATCCAGCTCATCATTTTCCTTTTTCTGATACTATCACACCACATAATTTAACTCGCAGAGCTGTAACGACGTTAATGATACAGTGCTAGAGGATGATGATTTGGTTTTCCTGACACCTAAAGTAAATTTTCTTAGAAGAGTAGCTTTGTCAGGCAAGTATTTGACATCCAATTGTTTAATTAGATGATTTATGATTAAATGATCCTTTAGTAATGTTCTAAGGTAAAATAACAAGGCAGGGAGAGAGAGAAACAGAGGCGTATACTCAGCAACCAGCTTACTTTGGCAAAGGTTCCCTCCATATTTCAAATATTTTATTTTCATTGTTCATCCTTGTTCAAACTGTGAAGAGAAAGGTGAGATATGCAGACTGATAGATTTTAGCTTTAGGATATTCCTAGCAGAGAACAAGTAGCAGGCCAAACACATAGTGAATGAAATCTGAAATGAGTCACATAGCAGGAATGCATCCTTGAGGCTAGAGATGTCAAAATAAATGTATGAATTCTCTAATATCATTCCATTAGATCCTTTTTCCCCGATGTGTTGTTATACAACCAACCTCAGACTTACCCTGCTCTTAAGCCATTACACTATTGTGTGATTACAGGGACAGTAAAGGGTAATTCCTTTGGCTCAATACTTCACAATTCCTCTCCAAACAAACAAGTTAGTAAAATTCTTCATGTGTCCATATGAAAATACTTATGTAAAATCTGGCTCTCAGGTTCTGGGAAATAAAGTTTTTTCCAAAGTAATTATAAAACCCTGTATCTTTTTAGGCAGCAATGTAGTCTGATAAGATTTTCTCAATGTTTTTGTTAATTTTAATTTTTATTAATGAAAGCTTTCAACTGATATAGAAGCATCAGCTCATAGGAATAATCGTTTAGCTGATAAAGCTGTTAATTGAACTCATATTTGAAACTCTACTAAGCCTATTGCCTGTGTGTCTGAAAAATACCCAACAGAGTTATTAAACAATATCATAATTGATCAGTCTTTATGAAAATAGGATTGCATGTTTAAAGAAAAACAGATGAAGAAGGAAATTTAGTGCCAGAAAATACAATTTAATCTTTTTATGCATGTACCTAATTATTACAGCTTTAATATAAATTAAGTATTTGTTAGTAATTTTTCCCACTGGTATTTTTTAGAAGTTTCTAATGGCTTCTTCATGGTTTTCTGTGATATTGATATAGAAACTATGAGGGGAAATAACATTCAGCGATGACTGGAAATTACCGGGTTTTCCTAGGGCTTAGGACTCCGTTCAGAGAGCGGTTGAAGCAGCTTTGGGGCAGAAACCCATACAGTTCTACAGATTTTCAGAGACTTCCATGGTAAGCCTTATTGCTTTTTCCCTTCCCAGACAGCCGCTCAAGAATGGCTGGGATGCTCAGGAGTCATTGTTCATGGCACTTTTCTAACCTGCAGTTCAAATATTTGGTTCTTTGTTCCTTTTACGCGTATTGAATTTTTGCAGTTGGCATTACTGAGAGAAGCTTCAGAGCTCCTCAGAGTTGCCTTTGGGTGCCTCAGGATGGCTTTGTTGACCATGATCTCCAGCACTATACAGAATTACAGACATGGCATCTTTCCCATATTCATTCCCAAAATTCCTGAAAAGGGCACAGCACTCCTGAAGTCTGTTAGCCTAAAGGCATCTGTCTGCAGCTAAACATACTAGCATTTCAGCAGACGAAGTGAACACCCCTGTTACAGGGAAGAGTTACAAATCTCAATCAAAGTACTGTTTCTTTCCTCAGTATTTTATATACCATGATTATTTTGTGGATCTTAAAATGGGAAGCTAAAATTTTTGTGAATGCACAGTGAAAAATGTACATCATAATTTTAGGTAAGGCTTTTGACTGTTAAGCAATGTTATCTTCCAAGGTATCTTTGCCTCATTTTATGTCTTAAGTTCTACTAGATTTTTTCATAAAACTAGTATTTTCCCTTAGTCTCTAATCATTGCTTTCAATGAAGAAAGAAAATACAAAGTAAATACCTTCGTACATTTTTTGAAATTAATTTTTTATATGAATAATGTGTTTATATATTAAAAGGACAAGAAGTAGTTTGCCATAATGGGTGGGTAGCATAAACCCCTAGCAAACTGAAAAAAGTTTATGCGAATTTTATTGGCTACAAAATTAAATAAAATTTATTTTACATTTATTAGACAAGCAACATGCTTATGATTGCACTGACTGAGTTGTGAAATAATGATCTGTGTATTACCATCAGCTACACAACATTGTCCCCTTCTGCCAAACCTTATTACCGTATTTCTAAGCACCCTCATTTATGTGCTAAGGAATAGCTTACTCACTCCTTCTGTTTGTTTCATTTTCACTAAGTTCCATTTTCTTGCTAATAAGCCTCCTTTAATCTTCATGCCCATGGAAACGAAAGGCTTCTGCCAATGCTCACATCACTACAAACATCTCCCTCCCTTGTATGTAAGTATGTTGAAAAATGCCACGTAGTTTTTAGGTGGCTCAGATTTGCAAATGCCCAATGAAATATTTCTGGAAGACAATTACAGGTAGCCCTTTCCTCAAAATTCATCTCCATCTCAAAGGGATCACATCACCTTACGTTTGGCTCTTCCTCTCTTTCAGTTCATGAGATCATTTCCCTACTTTTCTACCATTAATGTTTTATTAATAGTAATAAACTCAGCATATTATTTTGTCAAAGAAATACAATATCGCAATTATGATTTTCAGTTAGCTGAGTTGAATTTTTGTCTGGGAATTTCCTTGTTAAAATAAGAAGTACTATATATACACTATACTATGTCGTGCTTATCTACCACGGAAATATGAAGGTAGTCCCCCATACATCAGTGTGAAGCAGAACTGAATTTACCCTCCTACAAGTGCAAGAGATCCTATGAATCCAGACTGATCTGTCCCTATCCTATTCCTGTTCCTCACTTCCAAGTATCCTGCTTATCCTGAATTATATACCTTACTTCCTGCGTAGGTGGCACTCTGGCCAGCTCAGTATTAAACACTAGTTCTGAAAGCAGCCTGGTTTCCTATGCGTCCTGAGGTTAACTCCCAGACAGAGCTCTCCCTCTCTCGCTCCACCTTCTTCCAGCCACTTCTAAATCTTGCAGGAACTAAGCTTCTCTCTAACTTGGATCTTTCTATACAATTCAGCTAAAATAGGCTGGCGATTTAAAAAATTATTGGAAGAAAGAAGGGCAGAGAGATACACACACACATACAAAACCAAAGAGTATAACTGTTTATGTAGGAAATCAGATTAAAAATTAATTAAAAATTAATCTCAACCAATTATAACCCTTGATTATAAACCATGCAGAGTGAAATTAAATGCTAAAATGTTGAAAAAATGCTTGAGTTTCTAATTAAGTTATACATTGTATTGATAATTTAAAACCAATTCCTAACAGAACTCAGTGATTCATCCTTGATTCCTTGTAAGAAAATAAGATGCTCACATCATGTGACATTTCTGAACTGGCAGACCAACTTGTACTGCAGCTCCATTTGGTGCCATTAAGGAATCAACTGTCTTGAAGTTGTTAGCTTCTGAAATTACCTTCTGTCAGTGAATACTTACTATTTATACAGAACTGTTTGGAAAGGAGGATGAGTTTTGTTGCAATTGAGAAGAAATGTTGAGCTGCAGCATGTTCATTTTTTTTCTTTTGCTTGGCAGGTACTTTTCTTCAGCACTCCCAAACAGACGGCTTTGACCTTCATTTTTGTCACGCTTTTCACTTCACATACGGCATTACCATTAGCAGGAGGGGTGACATGGAGAAAGGCAGTGGCTTGTCTTTTGGGGCCCTTCTCCTGGTAGGGTTCTAACATGCACCAAGAAGTAAAGAAGAAAGCAAAAAAAAATTTTTTTTTTTTACTTTTTTTAACCATTTAAGGAGCTGCCTTCTGCTTCCAGGAGGAAGAACCTACTAACAAACGCATGTTGTATGCTGTTTTTCTAAAAACAGGCTTGACGTAACTGTTACAAGAAGTATGTCTTCCCCCTAACATATCTACTGCTCAAAAAACGTAAGAGTGAGTGACAAAGAGTGAGTGACATCTTACTCTTGAACATCCTAATTGAAATCAGTGGCAGTAGATAGACAGAAAGGCTGGGAGTCAGCCCCTGTAACTGCAGCCATCAACATTTCGGGTGGCTTGTCTAAGAGATCTGGGGTCCCTCTGTAAGTAATGGAAAAAGACTACCAAGAGAGGGTAATTCAACCTAAGGACAGTGGGATGGATAACATCCTGAGTTATCTCTCCCTCTCTCTGTCTCTCTCCATGACGATAGAGAGAGCATAAATGTCTGACCTAGACTAGCTTCATAGTCTTTTAACATTTAGCTAACATTAGAGTGAGCTTAATCCAGGTCTACAGCATTTTTCCACATAGAGATGGCAGAAGTAAGTGCTAGTATTTGCTAGGAAGTATGAGGCTATATTTTTTCATTTGAGATTCACATAGCAGATGTGCTTAGCTTCTCCAGTTATAGCAACTGCAGCATGAATATCATCCAAGTTATATTCAGAGACCATGAGTAAAAACTATAACCAAGTATGAGGGGATTGTCTCAGTGCTTAGAATTAATCTGCATCATCCTCAGAAATTACTTCATATTTTCTTTTTAAAATGTTTAAAAGGTGGCAAAAATTCTGTCTTTATTAGTTAGAGGATGAAAAGCTTCCAAAACAGCATATGAGATTGCATCCCTTTCTCCTGTGCTTGTTGGCACTGTTTCCCTATTTAATTGCACCTTTTCAGATGTGCAATCATGGTACAATTGTGAAATTCTTGTTTTTAGTGACATACAGTTACACGAGTGGGCACGGAGAGCTAATGACAGCTGGAGATAAATGAGACAAAACAGCAGTGATGCATGACCTACATCAATATCAGTGGGATCAATACCAGGCCAGTCATCTGGAAATACAATCTGATGTTTCGTAAATATGTCTTGAAATTAGTCTTGCTGTTGCCACTTCATCTAACTAAAATAATTCAGGCAGTTCATTAGTGGGAATATTTACCTATGGCTGTTTGGAGAATAGATGTGGCAAACTTGCTCTTTAATTACTTTGCCAGAAATACTTGTTCCAATGAAATGCCCACTGGTAGCTTGTAAAAAATGTCGTTACTGTTCAATCTTGCATGCGTTCAGATGAAAACTGCGTAAATGCCAGCCAGAGAGACAAGTAAATTGAAACCAAGCTCCATATCAAATTAATTCAGCTCTTGATTGCTTTTGAAGAAAAGATTAAATGGTGAACTCCAAGACCTCACTATAGAAAGCTGTAATAGACCCATGTGTTAAGAAGTAAATCACCGATACGTATTTTAAATGCTCAAAAGAAATATGAATTTTCTGAGTAAATAGTATTTTCCAGTAGAGTATCTCTTAATTTTCCCCTGCTTTCATATGAAACATAATAGTTGGAGCAGTGGTGAGGATTTTTCCCCCTAATATGGTTAAATTCTGAAAGGATTACCATCTTACAAATACTGACTCCACAAGTGGAGCACAGAAGTGTCATGGCATTTCAATTCCAGCAGCTGATACGGGAAGTTATACTTTGGGGCAATTGCTCCAGGTGAACACGATGAACTTGTATGTAATGCGGAGGTAAACTCTTTTTTTAAGTAGGAGAAGGAAAACTCTGACTCCAGCCACAGTTAGACAGAAGTTGTTTGGCCTTGGCTGGTCAGTTGTCTAGGTAGACAATCTCTAAACTCAAAGTATGAAGAACGCCTCCTAACATCTGTAATTTTTCTTGTAAAAGCAGAGTAAACAAAAGTGAGGAAGAGCTTCTCTGGTTTCCAGCTTGCAAACCAATAATGGTAGATGAAGAAGAAATTCTGCCTATTTTGTATGTCTCTGATATTTTTAAAACTTGTTTTTGAAGTTTATTCTCTACTCATCTTACTCCATTTAAAATTATCTTTAAAAAAGGATCTGTTCTCCTTATCAGACCCTGATGATTTTCTCTCACTTGCTGAGGAACTGAAGTCACCATTAGCTGTCCTAATAATTAAAATGGGGTAGCGGTTTGTGTTCCCTCTGCTTGGCAGCGCCCTGTTTAGCTGCTGCAGAACAAGAATGTTCAGTACTACCTTAGACTAAAAATGATATATGACAGTTGTAAAAGCTAGTGACTTTCCCAACAGAAAAAGGAGCAAATGCCAACCAAGTTTTGAAATGTTCTTTGCTCTTACAGCTAGGGCTCTAGTAGAGCAGCCTCGTACACTATCCCACGCAGTGCATCCTTCTAACCAACGACTGCTGATTTCAAAGGCTCAGTTTACTGAAGCTTAACCAAATGAACACTAAGCTTGTTTATCCACACTGCTGAATGCTGCTGTATTTCTGAATAAACACGATCAAGGGAAGGGTTGGAAGGGAGAGGAGAATTTGGCTGCTGGTGATAATTTCCAGCTGTGGAGCAATTATTTAGATAGCAGATTTTAGTAAGAGAATAAGGAGTTTAGTAAGTGCTGGATTTGCATAATAGTAATACATGTCACTTTATATTTCCTCCTGGCATTTTCATGCACTTGTAAAATGAATCCTAATTATAAATGTTATACAAGTCCTACATAATGTGAATTTACTTGTATGCACATTTGCATTATCCTCATTTTTAAGTGTGCTGATGATTAACATTAGTAGCCAAGTTATACCATTAACTGCATGAGTACACTACACAACATCTTTTCGAAATTAAATATTTTGTGCAACGTGCAGAGAACATTCACCTCTAATCAAGGCTACAACCTGCCTCCCCCCCAAATTAAAATCAGCTGTAGGCCCTCCTTATTTTTCCTTCACGCATAAGGTCAAATCATTCTTTCCTCAGAACAACAGGTACTGTAAAATGTAAGTAAATGTATTTTGCTCTGTTTCAGGTCCATCTTTAAAATCCATTTTAATGTGATTCATATGATGTTCAAAGTTAGTATGGCCATGTCTTAACTGTGATGGCTGAACAAAGCATCTTTTTCTTCTATGAAGAGTCAAAAACGACCAAAATCAAAACAATTCCTTTCACATTCTCCTAAGTACAGAAATTCAGCAAGCCAAATGACCGAAAGTGAACACACCTTTACAAATTACCAGGTAGCGACTCTGCTACACTGAGGCTACTCTAACCTACACCAGTCTTTCCTGTGCTCCCCATGAACTGCTCCAGAGACTGAAACGCCCGCAGACTAGTGGCACCTACCCGCCGCTGTTCACATCCCAGGTACATCTGGGCTTGTGATTTTGAACAACATGTGGGGGGACACAGTTTCATTCTCATGTTCTGAAAAGACCCAACTGTTCTAATATTAATAATAATTAGTAATGTTATTTTCAGTTTTCTTTTTTTCACAGGAAGTTTTAATACTTGATAGAGTATGTCCACCTAGCACAGCTTTTGACCATCTAGCATAGATGACATAGATGTTAAAGGGACATTACGTCTGAGAAAAAACACAGACATGAGATGAATTTTATCTTCACTGCTGAAGAAAGATGGTGTAATAATTCTTTTAGTTGATGGGGGTGTCACCTGGTTGAAAAGATTCAGAACTACCAAACCACAAAGACCAACTAGGCTGACAAGTCAGATGTAACTGAGATGTAGCAAAGTTTCCCCTTCAATTCAATGAGGTTTCACTCTTCACATGTTTTTAAATGTCTGATGTTAAACCGCATAGAAAAAAATGGAACCCATCTAACAGTTTTATAAAGCTGTTACACACATAACTGAAGCACATACATAGCTGTGCTGTGTTTTAAGATGATACTGTTCACAGAATCTCTGCTAAGTCAGAGTTCAAATATTTCAACATGTGGTCCTTGAGATTTTCTTACACAGATGACCACTCAATTTGATGGAAACGTTTATTGATCTATACGACCAAGTTGAATTCCATTCCTTCCGCACCTACTTTTATGGTCAAACTTTGAAACTGCCAAAAGATTTTCAGATTGTCCAGTACTCAACAAGCTGTGTGACCTTGTAAAAAGATTTACATGACTTGAACACTCAAGAATCAGAGTCTACCTTAGACTCTAACGCCCATTTATGTTTCCCTTCTTAAAAATACCTATGTAGTCATTAGGGAACAAGCCAATACAGAACTATATTCTTGAACTAACATAGGTTAACTGTATCCTACCTTCTAAATCTCAATTTCTGAACTGATACTCAGACTGATAGAATGAATTAATGTAACTTTGGCTTAAGGTCTACAACTACATTGAAGAGTAAAAAGACATGGTCTTTTAAAAACTTATTTTTCATCTTTCTTGTTTTAAAGCTTGAATTTTAAACTGAACGTTGTCCTGATAGGGTAGCTAAAATTTCATTTTTAAATTGGAAACATTAACATGATCATATCCATAGTTGAAATCACCAAGCATTCTAATTATTTCTCCCCTCTGGAAAACTGCTAGTGGTATCAATAGATAGAAGTTAGTTAAAATTAAGACAGCAGTGCTTGCAGATAAAACTGTATATGTGTCATAGATAAAATACTGTATTTAAAATACTTCATTTAATAAAGTTAAACAAAAACCAAAACATTGATTTTTGAAAGTGTAAATGGAAAGAAGGCTTTTCAAAGAAGACAGTTAAAGAAAATGTACAGAAACTCATTTTCTTATATGAATTTGTAGGCTAAAGCACTCCATTTTTCAAGTATCATATAACAGGTATGAATGACATTGAATTTCCATGGTTGTCCTCAGTATGACCATTCTCCAAACTGAGTCATTACTGCCATCTGGAATTCAGTGAATTGAATTAAGATGTTTATCCCTTATGTGAAGATTAAAAAAAAAGTGGGAAAGGTAAGCCGGGGGGTGGGGGTGGGGAATGTGAAAACATGGATTCCATCCATGCGAGATCAGTGAAAACAGTGGATTCCATCTTGCAGAATTTACTAAACTCTTATGCAGAATATGTATTTCAGTAGAATCAGGATTTATCTTACATTTAAAAAAAGGTTTGACTGTTCATTCATTTTTCTTATTTCATCAGAAGGGTCTGTCTATAGCCTGATCTAAAATGTGTGAAATCTCTCCATTAACATCAATAAGCTTTCAGTTTGGCCTATAGTGACTTCGCAATGTGAATATTTTCTAATCCAGAAATCATTCTTGCCAACACTCGCATTTTCTGAGGACAGGCCAGAAAAAAGGAATCATATCTATGTTTATGCAGATAACATGGAGAACTGGATTTGCAAGGAGTTGACTGCCATTTGTGGAACAAAAAAAAAAAGTTTCTTACAGTCTATAGCATTGAAATTTCCTCAATAAATCAGATGATGCAGTGTCTCAGTCAGGCAACAGCTTGGGAAAAAATACATTAGCACATGCTTAGTATTGCATTCACACAGCCAGCTGCCTAATCCAATTACCCTAATTTAAAAGAAGAATAATTTATATTTTCTAGTGAATAACATGTAGAAATTGTGCTCACATTGTGTCTTTTTATAACTTTAACAAAAGATATGGACAATCTAGTGGAATAAATGCTTTGGGTTTATAAACCATGTTTTATATTCTCACAGATTTTTAAAAAACATTTGAAGAAACCGTGGTTTTACAAACGGTTGATCTTGATGTGCACCTTCGAGACTCCTTCCTTTAATGACAAACCTAGCTACAGTGTCAGAGGCCCTAGCGTGCGGGAACCTTTCAAGCTCTTCCAAGACATGAGGGGCGCACGCAGGCACCGCTGCTCTCCACAGCGCTGCTTGCTGCCGAGCCCCCGAGGGCTGTGCCGAGTCTCGGGTGCCAGGACCCTGCGCCCTACCAGGTCCTGGGACATCGGTGGGCCCCAGCACTGCCCTCTCTTTCAGTGTCTGCATCCCTTCACGGGAGTGGGTCTGGCAACCTTTCAGACACAGAGCTGCAGGAGCAGCACTGATTTCACAGGCACATTAGTGCCTTAAGCTTCATTTCTCTGGTTAACTTCTCAGTTGTCTGACACGTGAAGTTCAGCATGTTCACTCCTGAGCTGCAGACCCCATAACACCGGAGTCTACACTAGTTTGGACAGACACCAGAGAGCTTGTACTTTCTCTAAAGTAATGTATTTTGAAATAGCTCTATGGATCTGGTCCAGGGAGTCTGCAATTAAAGAAAAAA